>NW_027042898.1:600000-812500 GCF_036884675.1 Scheffersomyces coipomensis | reverse complement strand
AGGAAATATCGGAACTGCTTTTTAATTTGAAGTATCTATAAGCTCCTTTTTCTCTATTTTTGCAACTTTGTGTGATGTTACAATTTAATGGTTCGATATATTCAACTTAGCTTTTATATTTTTATAGATCAATCTACTTTAGTTAGAACTGAATTATAATTACACTTTTCTTAAACTCTATGATTAATTTATATATGCATGTTTCTATATACAACTGACTTTGTTATACCTTGACTTGTTCTTGTCCTTTAATGTCAACTTTTTCTTCTGGTTTATCATCGACTTTCTCTTCTTACGTAGTTAATGGCTTATATGGTATATTAAATTTCTTACAATAATCAACAGTTTGGTATTTTCCCAGTATTTTAAGGGAATATCATCAATTCTTTCATGGGATTGATATACTGGAGCAATGATTTTAAAATCATTCGAATCAACTTTAAACTCATCATTTGATAATTGATTCAATTTATTCAATTCAACTTCAACCAATTCATTCAATTCATTAACTAATGTAAATCGTCTTGGATTATGCCTTATCGATTCAGAATTAAGACGTTTGAAATGTTTAACATTCTCTTCATCTTGAAGATACGTTTCAACTACTTTATTAATGGCAATGGCTCGTTTACTGTGGACAAATCCATCATAATTGACCGATGGATGATTTAAATGATCTGGTGTAACGTCTATATCCAACACTTCTATACATTTCCTCTTTGGTAAGCATTTATCTAAAGCAAGAAATTCAGTTGATATCGGATCTTGAGCAAATCTTAATCGTTTATGGGCCATTGACTTTTCATTCGAACTTTTATCAAAATTTAATTGATTTTCAAAATCAAATGGTTTAGAATCGTCTTGTTCTTCCTCCACTTCATCTTCATCATCCATATCCAAATCTATTTCATCATCATTCTTATAATTATTCTCCTGAATCTTTTCATGATCATACCGTACGGATGCTGTGAACCTTACATGTAAATGACTTGAAAACCAATATCGAGGTCGTAAATATGATAATAAAAATTTATTCAATGGACTTCCTAACGCACCATTATTAATATCATTCTTAAAGAATGGTTTTACCTTTAATAAATATTTCACATCTCCCTTTCTTTCAATCTCAGCGGGCCAATCATGACTTAATCCAATATCCAAACTATGATTCATAAGATAAAATTTCAAAAAGTTCTTTAAAGTAGTATGATAAATTGATCGTATACTCTTATCATCATACGGTAAAATCTCATCTTCAAGACTATTCTTCTCAAATGTCCATCTATTAAATATCCCACTAATCCCGCCAATTTGTAATCCTTTAAACCATATACTGCCAAACTCTCCTAAATAATAAATATTAGGTGCAACCCATCCACCATACTTTAATTCTTTCATATACGAGGAAGCTTCATGATTACCACCAATGAATATCGTCAACACTGGAGCAGTTCGTTTCCCCTTGTAATATTCTTGGAAATCCCCTATTCTTCTGAATTTAGGTGGAACATTGATAGTATCCAAATCTCTGGCATTTCGAATGGCTTGGAAATCTCCACAAATTATTAATAAATCAATGGGTTGGGTTAATTGCAGATAGATCTTGTTTAATTCTCCATGACAACATCCTTCCACTGCTATTCGTAATGTCTTCTTCGCCGGGTTATTGATAGAAGTCATCTGGATTGAGTTGTAAAGTATAATACTATTCTTTTCATTGATATTTTTTTAAATGTCTTTTAGATCGTTTTCTTGATGCGACTGGTTTTGAGCTATAGTGAAAAGTTGCGATTTGCAATCTTTATGTTGCAAACAATCAGAGTAACACGATTGGTATATCAACACATATAAATAGACATTAGATACAATTGAATTTCAGTTAAATAATAATGCCTTTTTTAAATTTGCTTTTTAGAATCTAAATATGTATGTAAATGAAACTATACTACTTCTAAGTGCATCTAAAATTTAAAAACATTTTCTTTAGCATAACCTAAATCAGCTAAAACACCAGTTAAATCACCTTGATCCGATGGAGATACCTTTGGACCAGAAACAGCTTTGTACAAACCTGGTGGACCACAGACAAAAACTTTAGTATCAGCAGAAGGACCTGGTAAAGCTTTTGAAAGGAATTCTTTCGAAATATAACCAGTTTCACCTTTCCAAGTTGGAGTGGCCTTATCAACAAAGTAATGGATTTTAAGTTGATTGTGTTTAGAAGCAATGGCATCTAATTCTTTCTTTAATAAAATATCTTCTTCAGTAAGAGAACCATAGAATAAATCAATCTTGGTATTATCCTTTGGATTCTTAGTGATTTCATCAACTAATTGATATAATGGAGTAATACCAGTACCACCACCAATTAAAGAGATTTGTTTGAATTGATTTGGTTCCCATTTCCATTTAACTATTGGACCTTTGAATGATAAAGTATCATTTGGTTTTAAATCATGAATATGACTAGACATTTTACCACCTTCATATTTCTTAACCACAAATTCAATGACACCCTTTTGTTCAAGATCACTAACTGGTGTATAAGGTCTAATAACATTACTACCTTTTGGAGTAACAAACTTAGTTAATAATAAAGAAGCAGTAATTAAACCTGAAACATCATCTTTATCCTTTAATTCAAAATATAAATGTTTAGTATCTTTAGTTAAATCAATTGATTTAATTAATTTTAAATCAATCCATTCATCACCATTAGTAAAAGTTTTGCCACCTTGATTATAAATAGGATATTGTGGAGCAGAGTAATTAAGTGCTAACCCAATGGAAGCAACAGAAGCTAAAACCGAGACTAAAAGTTTTGGATTAGATGCTAATCTAGAGAATCTTTGACCAATTGATGACATAGTTGAATAATTGATAATATAAATAATAAAACTATACCAAAAGAATAAGAAAACAATTAAAAAGAATAAAGGGATGAAAAGCAACTTATAAATCAAAATTTTGTTGGATTTCGGTATATTATTTGAAAATTGGTAATTTTCATGGGGGAGCGCACCCATAATTGATTGGTGAAATGTACCCACAAGTTGCCTGCATATAAGCACCCTCATTTCCCTATTACTTTAAATTGCCACAGTTAAATATATAATATGATAGTTATATCACACCACAGATATCCTTATATCGATTATCAATATTGAAACATGTTAAGGAATAAAACTCAAAAGGAATTGATTCAATTGTCAAAACAATTGATTCAACCATTATTACCCAACTTCCATAAGGGACAAGCTGGAAGAGTGGTTGTAATTGGTGGATGTGAAGATTATACGGGAGCTCCGTTTTTCTCAAGTCATTCAGCTGCTTTAATTGGAGCTGATTTATCTCATGTTATATGTGAGAAATTAGCAGCTCCAGTTATTAAACTGTATTCTCCTGATTTAATGATTCATCCTTATCTTTTTGATTTAAATAATCCCGATATTCAATTGAGTAAAGAAGAAATTAGTAAGATTTCAAAAATCCCCATTCAAGAATTGATTGAATCAAATCAACCTAAATTAAATACTATCATTGATGATAAAATCTTACCTAAAGTGCAATTACTATTAGAAAGATCGGATATTGTTGTGATTGGTCCGGGATTCGGTAGAGATCCATTAATGTTAAAATCATTGAGTCGAATAATTGAAGAAATCAAAGTATTAAATAAACCAATTGTATTGGATGCGGATGCATTGTACTTAATTTCAGTTAGTCCATCACTTATTAAGAACTATACTAATGCATATTTGACTCCTAATGTGGTTGAATTTGATAGGATTGCAAAAGCTTTGAAAATCAAATCAAAAATTGATGAAGATAATTTAGAAAAATTAATTGAAGAAACCATTGAATTATCGAAAAAATTAGGTAATGTAACCATCATTAGAAAGGGGAAACAAGAATTAATTGTTCATAAGAATGAATATTTAATCAATGATATGGAAGGTTCATCGAAAAGAGTTGGAGGTCAAGGTGATACCTTAACGGGAGCTTTAGCTACCATAATCAATTGGTCGAATAATTATAATAAAAAAGTATGGGATTTTGATCCAGCTTCAAAGGAAAGATTAACTAATGAAGAAGCTAATCTTTTGGCTTGTTTTACAGCATGTACTTTGGTTAGAACCGCTAGTAAAAAAGCATTTAAAAAGTATAAAAGAGCTATGCAAACTTCTAATATTCATGAATTTTTAGGTGAAACTTATGATGAATACTTTGATAGTGTGACGTATACAAAGTTATGAATAATTGGTAAACAAGGATAATTAAGGGAATATTAAAAAAAGAAAAGGTATATTTATATAATACATAGTAGTGTTTTTAATGATTGATTTATAGGTTTAATAGATACATACTATATCTGCAATTTTTAACCTAATTGGGACGTGCTATATGCACTACCTTTGGTATCAATACCGAGGAATATTTTTCCCCGTAAAAAGTGGGAAAAAAAAGTTATCAGTGACATGATGATTCACAGTAGAATTAATCATCAAAAATTTATCATTTATTTCTTTTTGAACTGATTTGAATAAGAAGAAGTATATCGAAGATGGATGCAAGTTGTGGACCTTCGAATGCGATAACGAACTTATCCAAACATGCTCAAAGAGATAATAGTTTACAAAATGAAGCTGCGTTAAGAAATAATCAACAGAGAAATAATATTGGTAGTTTTAGAACCAATGGAAATATAGTTGATACTAGATTAAATTCTGAATTCCAACAGTTTAATAATGGAAATGATTTCGCTAGTAGTTTTGCTAGTCAGTTTAAACCTCAAATCCCTCAACAAAATATTCAACAACAACCACAACTTCATAATGGGAACTGGGTGAATGATTTCTCTAATTTAGCTATCAATCAACCTCAAGGTCCAATACATCAACATCATCCTGCCCAACAACAACACCAACAGCCAAACGTCAGATCTGATTGGAATCAACAGTTCTTGCAACAGGATAATAGTCAAGTACAATTTCAACAACCCCAACAACAGAATCAACAATTTATGCCAAATTATGCCAATGGATTAGCTATGAGAAATTCACCTTTGTTTGCACAACAACAACATCAACAAGTTCAACCTCAAGTTAGTGAACATCAAGAATTACATAAAATGCAACAAGAAAGTAAACATTTCGATAATGAATTTGATATGCTTGAGAAGGAATTACAAGATCAAGAACCAGCACAAGATGAGGAGTTGAAAACAGTTGATGATAGTGATAAAGAACGGTTTGCAGAGACAGCAAGACAAGTTCAACATTCGATGCAAAGTGCTACGTCTACTCAAGAGACTAAATCTAAATTTGAAAATTCCAACTTTTTAAAATTAATGAGTTCGATATCAAATAGACAAGTTGAATTATCGGGAGATAAATTAGTTAATTCTACTAATGGTGAAGATATCCGTCAATATTTAAGCGATCCATTAAAGGACATTAAGACTGAAAATGGAAATATCCATTATCATGAACCACCGCATGATATTCCAATCCCAGTAGCTCCAATCCAACAACAACAACAACCTCAACACGATTTAAGACCAGAAGTGAATCATTTACCTGATCCCTTAGCTCATATCAAAGATGGAGAATTAGGAGGGATTTTAGATCCATTTAGTGCTGCTAAAGTGGTGAGTGGAGGCCAAGTACAAATGCATGATTGGATGGAAGATTTTGATAGTGTACCAACTACGGTAAATAATAGAAGAGTTAAAAGAAGTATCTTGACTGATAAATGGCAAGAGGTTTATGATGATTATAGACATGATGATGATTTTCATTAAACGAGTTAATTGTTTGTATTTTAGAGTAGATGAAGGTATATAGATTTAAGAAATCGGGTTATGTATTTATTTAGTATACGTTTTCAAATTAAATAAGAAAATTCTTTAATTATTTGTAGTAGTTAGACCAATTAATTGCATAGTGAAAACGTTACGCGCGAGATACATCTTAGTAGTTTTTCCGATACGCTAAGCTAAGCTAAATTAAGTTAAGATTATTAGACTTGGCATATTAATTATGAGATTAGTTGGTAGTTGTTATTTGATGTAACGTTCATTTTGATTATGAGTCATAAATGCGTTCTATCTTTTGGTTATAACCAATTCAATAAAGTAACTAAAACTAGTTTTGCATTAGTAAGGTAAAATAGTGAGTTGTTTGAATTAGTAGGGGTCTATTAGTGATAGATCATTCTTTGTTCATTCAGAGATGATACTGTTCTTTGATGATATAGCAATGTATTGAAACATGTTACAATACAATACGAGTAATGAATAGTCACTTTAAACAAACTAATTTAAAAGTGTTGCAGCAATAGCGTTATAGATCATCACCTGTAGGCATTGCTCTCTAATTTTTAGTGAGAGAAATCTGCAGGGAGAAAAAAGAAAAAAAAAATAATGAGATCCATCACGATAGATGCAAAAATTTTACTGAGAGCTCAGTAAAAGAAAAGAAAAAAAAAAAAAAACATAAGTGGCATAGTGAGGGAAAAGAATGATTAGTTATTCTCATAACGGTCCACTTTAGTTTTAAACCGATTAAGAAGCGGATAAGTGAACAAAGATAACTTTGATTGGTTATATAGATAAAGCTGTAGGTCCGAACAAGCAATAGTAGACCACACGTCATAGTACGACTAATTACAGATAATTCAACGGTTACTAATGAACAAGTAGGACAAAGAGGGAGATAGATATACATATAAATCGGAAAAACTTTTCCTCCTTACTAATTAATTAATTAATCCAAGATTTGTTATCAATAGTTTGATGAAACAATAGACGAGTAAAACGATAATAATAACATGGTAGCAATAAAGTTATCAAAACCTATACATAAATATATGCGTTCATACATAAACAAGTTCCAATATATAAACATCTACGTCATTTGTGTGTAATAGAACTTTGTGTTATTAGTTGTTAGGGAGAGTTAGGGAGAGTTAGTTAGGGAGAGAGACTCACAGTGAGTCGGCTAATTACGGTTTCTGAAATTGAGACAGAATTTCTTTTTTTTTTTTATTATTTTTAATTATAGTGTGAGAGAGGAGAGAAGCATATGGTGACCCCTTTCGTTCGTAGATGTAAAGATTTTAAATGCCACCACTACTAATAATAATAATTCTGCTGCTCCTACTATTTAGACTTACCATCACCATGTATAGAAGTCTATTTTATAGATAGAGGGGTTAAAATTTAACAAATGACTGATAGTGGTTATATTTTATTTTTATTATTTGAAATATTTTGTTGGGCTTAAAAGGGATACACAGTGCGAGGAGGTAAGTAAGTAGTTAAACACTTTTCAGTTATCATTACACAGACATAGATATGTCTTACATCATAACACAGTTGAAAAGATACTATATACAATGTAAATATTAAGCCGTAACTAGTAATAAAAAAAATAAAAATAAAAATAAAAATTAAAATAGCTCTATAGTTAATTAATTTTATGTATTGTCGATGCCCATCTTACCACCTGCACATAACAAGGTATGCCCACCCCTAAAACAATTTACACCAACACCATTCATCAAAAGTGATACGGAGTTCTAAAATTTAACCATATTAATTAAAGGTAACACAAATTAAAAATTTCTTTTTTAAACTTTTAATTATTGTTGTTGATTTATTGATTTATATATAAGTATATATATTCTAATTGCTTTCCACTTTTGGTTACGTTCTTGTTTCCTCTCAATTATAAATTTAATCCGTTTTCTAAAATATTCATAATCCTTATTCATAAATCTTAATAATAGATTACTACACATATACTTAATAAAATCGTATATATCATAGATAATATCATATCATATAATATCATATCATATCATATCAAATCATACATAATACATATATCACATCATGACTACCGGTACTATTCCATATAAAATCGAAAAACCTTTCAGAATCGCCATTATTGGTTCTGGTAATTGGGGGTACTTGTATTGCAAAGATTGTTGCTGAAAATACTAGAGAAAAACCTGAAATATTCGAAAAGAATGTTCAAATGTGGGTATTTGAAGAAGAACTTGATGGTAAAAAATTAACTGAAATTATAAATACTGAACATGAAAATGTTAAATATTTACAAGGTGTTAAATTACCTGAAAATTTAATTGCTAATCCTGATTTAGTTTCAACCGTTAAAGATGCTGATTTAATTGTCTTTAATGTTCCTCATCAATTCTTACCAAATATTTGTAAACAATTAGATGGTCACGTTTCAAAAGACGTTAGAGCAATCTCATGTCTTAAAGGTTTACATGTCGGAGCTCATGGTTGTAAATTATTATCTCAATCCATTACTGATACTTTAGGAATGTATTGTGGTGTTTTATCAGGGGCTAATATTGCTGATGAAGTGGCCAGAGAAAGATGGTCTGAAACTTCAATTGCTTATTTAAAACCAGCTGATTTCAGAGGTGAAGGTAAAGATATCGATAGTTTTATCTTAAGACAAGCTTTCCATAGACCTTATTTCCATGTCGCTGTCATTAAAGATGTGGTGGGTGCTTCTATTGCTGGAGCTTTAAAAAATGTCGTTGCTTGTGCCGTAGGTTTCGTTGATGGTGCAGGTTGGGGTTCAAATGCTCGTGCTGCAATCATGAGAATTGGTATTAAAGAAATCATTCATTTTGCTTCTTATTGGGAAAAATTCGGTATTAAAGGTGAAGCTCCTCCAAGACATTCCACTTTTACTGAAGAAAGTGCTGGTGTGGCTGATTTAATCACCACTTGCTCCGGAGGTAGAAATGCTAAAGTTGCCAGATATATGATAAAACATAATGTTGGTGCTTTTGAAGCTGAAAAAGTGTTATTAAATGGCCAAAGTTCTCAAGGTATATTAACTGCTAAAGAAGTGCATAAATTATTAGTTCATTTCGATTTAGTTCATGAATTCCCATTATTCGAAGCTACTTATCAAGTAATCTATGAAGGGGCCAGCGTTGATGATTTCCCTGCTTTATTATCAAAGAGTTAAATCAATCACTGGTGATATTTTATCTTTTGTACAATACAGTTTGTGTTCTTTTTCTCTCTTAAAAATAGTCACTATTTTTTTTTACTAATTTAATAATTGTTACACTTACAAACTCTTTTAAGGTATATACTAATAGAAATACATAATTAATAAATTCAAAATCATTTATTCAAAACTCTAAAATCATATTTATTTTTGGTATGTTTAACGATGTAAAAAAAAGACCAATTTTTCATTTTTAAAACTTTTATTTTCTCTCTACTCTAAATTGTTTATTATATATTTTTTTTCATTTTTGCTGCAAAAAAACAATCAAAAAATCATTCATAACCCAAATCTAAAATTCTAATTAGTTGATGGTTGATCTCTTCTTTTTGAATAAATCGAGACCTCCATCACTGATACCAGCCACATTGGTAGAGTTATAATATTCAGTTCCAGAAGTTAAACCATCATTGGAATAGTTTTCACCGAGTGCGTCACCAGTGTAAATATCTCCATTCCAACAATATTGAGCAAAACATTGTTGACATTGTTCTGATTGTTCGGTACCGGCTCTTTCTTGGGATCTTCTAATAATAGCACATCCAACACAAGCTGCCCATTCTTCATCTAGGGTGGTGTTTAATCTGGTTTCAATTTCATAACCATTTTGAATCATACCTATTTTTTCTTCATAACTATAAGCCATCTTATAAGTTGAGGTATTAGTCCAATAAGAAAATGGTCTGTTGGCAATATAAACTACTAATGGAACATCAAGATAATTGTCGGTTAAACTGGATAAGTTCTGGGCATCACAACCAAAGAATGTTGGTTTGGAAGTTAAGTTTAAGTTAAGGAAAGTATTTTGATCTGGAACATATGGGAAATGAGTACCATTACCAATAGGTAAGAATTGTCTTTGATAAGTTGAGACTAAAGAAGTTCCATCAGGCCAGTTTTCATCAGTATCGGCTGAATTGTCATGAGCGAAAATAACATCAAGATTTCTATTTGGTTGGATTAATGGTGCTAATGGAATATTTTGACCATCTTCACCTCCATCAACTAAATAAAGAGTACCATTTTCAGAAAAGATATTTGGTCCACGTCCACTAGTACTTTCATAAAATGGATTTGGTGAATAATAAGCAATATCAACACTTAAGGCAGTGACTGGATCTAATACAAAGGTACTAAGAAGATCACTTAAGAAAGTTGGAATATCAACTTGAGAAACATCTAAGATAACTTCATTGAATAATGATGAACTTGTACCCATAACGAAACCACCATTATCAAATCCTTTAACACAAGCATAAGAATTAACTGGAACACCACCATCTAAATCAGATCCAATATATTGAGTTGGAATGAATTGATATAAGGCAGGATCCCAAGAACCAAATTCATAAGGATTGAACTCAAAAATAGTGGAATTGGAATCAAGAAGAAGTTGTCCTGGAGCTCTACTATCAGAAACAACAATTGGGAATGGAGCTTGATGATTTTGGAAAGAATCCAAGTTAACAATGTCAGAATAACATAAAGCTGATCCTTCTAATGGGTTGGAGTTGGTTAATAATTGATAAGATAAGGTTCTGGCCCATGGATCAGTGATAGTGACTTTGAAACCAGCTAATTGTTTAGCAGCAATTTCAGCTGAAACTGCAGTCCAATATAATGTATTACCAATAACATCAATTCCATCAGGATCTAAGATTGAATTATTTAAATTCCATAAAGTATCTTGGGAAATAATTTCATCAACCGAAATGAAATCATTTAAAGCAACCGAACCAACTAACCAACTACCACCTGATAAACCAGCAAGATAAGTGGAAGATTGTAATAAACCCTTTAAACCACTATTGGCACTGTTAGTTCTTGAATCTAAAGCAGCCAATTCACCAGCACCAGTTAACATAGCTCTGTAACCACCACCACTGAAAGCTAAACCAATAGTTGGAGAATTAGAACTTAAGAAACTATCAACGTCAAAATCAGTTAAATTAGCATTGGTAAGGAAAGTAGATAAAGCAGCATTGGTAATTTCTTTTCTACTTTGAACCCAACTGGATTCACTTGAAGAAAGTCCAGTAGCATCTCTAGTTAATTTGGAATTAGAAGGACATTGAACATATCCTGGAGCATATCCATCAGTAGGAGATGTTGCGAGAACAGTCGCAATAAGATATAAAACTGCTAAATATAACATTGCAATTGGAATTGGACTTAGTGAGATTGACTTAACTGTTTAAAATTTTTTCACCATTCTATGGGGAAAGCCCCACTATTTTATATATACATATACATTTGTGGTTTAGAGGTGGGATCTAATGTCAATCATAGCTTCTGAAAAGATGTGAACTATTTTTAAGTGGAGTTAGAAAATATTTTCTAATTCCTATTCAAATAGGCAACCATAGACGCCAAATGCGTACGGGTAGTCCCTTTACAGTTTCAAGAATTAGGCTCATATTGATTTGCATGCGGGTTATTCATTGTTGTCTATGGTGAACAGAGACGTTTTATGAAGAATTACAAAAAGTGGGCAAATTGGAAATATTATCACAGTTACGGCAAGGAAGCCGCCAAACCATGCGAACAACCGCCTGCAATAGTTTATTTTACAACGTGTAGAAGTCAATTCAAAAAGGGGAAACAAACGTAGATTTGAAATTTTGTTTTGATTTGAAACGGTTGAAGGTTTAGATCGCCATTGTTGCTATAATTGAAAGTTTTAATGTTGTAATTGCAAACAAGCGCTTCTTTACGTCTTGCATAAACGTGGTTGCACGTGTGTATAGAATGCCGCAAATTGAGTTGGCAACAACTTTTGAAAACCCGACTTGAAACGGCTATGAATTTTTTTTTAACTACATTGACTCGTATTTTATATAAATAGTTTATCATATTCATTAAGTCTGTATAAGAGTCACATAGAAATAAATCTATACTTTGCTCTGAATGTGTTTGTAAAATTATTGCGCTAACCTCATGTCAAAATTTATACTACCATGTGTTACCCTGCGCTAAAATTCACACCAGTGGTATTTTTGAATACGAATCTAATTCTCGCATCTATTAACCCAAAACAGTTTATTTCTTACCAACGGTTAGGTGTGAATTGTTTGTTTACCTTTTCGTATCTTGTTGAAGCTCCTTTCTTCTCAATACCACCAAATAAGTTTACCACTTTGTACCCCTAACAAAAGTCGCAGAAGCCATCAGGGTGTAAAACCTATTAGCCCATCATTGTGGTTAGATAGTTTTATTCAGCTAAGACCAAATTGATCGCAGCTATTTAAGCCAAATTCTACATTCTTCAACGTTTGATTTCATTGTAAAAACTCGTAATAATAAAAACGTTGCAAAATTATGTTCTTCCAACTTTGTCCCACCGTCAATAAATAGACTGCATACAATCCCCATCCTGAACACAAGGGCGCAAAGAAATATACTAAATAAAAACAAATCTATACATATAGATCCCATCATTAAGGTTCATATCATCAACGAATTATGCCTCGAATCTCGATGGAGAATGTAGCAGCTCCACGTCTAGGTGGGATAGTACGGGATCTTTATGATGTCGCTCAGCGATTCTTAGATTGGTATCAACAGCAATCAGTTATCAAGAGGGTTCTTCTCGGAATCTTAGGATGTATCGGGGTCATGGGTGGTATACTAATGTTAATTTTTCACAAATACTTTATAGACGCATTGGTTTATGTGGCGGACTCATGGCATGATTTAAGTTATGGTGGAGTGATATTGTTCTTGCTAGTATTCTTTGTTTCATTTCCACCATTGCTTGGGTTCTCTGCATTATCAATTTTAACTGGAATGGTTTATGGATTTCCAAATGGTTGGCCATTGTTAGCAGTGGCATCATTACTGGGATCAGTATGTTCTTTCCTTTTCACAAGATACTGGTTACATGATTATGCTATTAAGTTAGTCAATAAAGAAGAAATATTTAGAGCATTCGCGGAGATTTTGAAGGAAGACAAATCATTATATTTACTTATATTATTAAGATTATGTCCATTACCTTATTCATTATCAAATGGTGCATTGGCGGCTATTCCAGAACTTCCTGTTTTGAAGTTCTTTTTGTCATCATTGATAACATCTCCTAAATTGTTAATTCATTTATTTGTGGGTTATAAATTGAAGAATCTTGGTGATGAAACAAATACCACAGCAACTAAATTCGTTGATTTCTTAAGTATTGTATTAACAGGATTGGCCGCAAGTGTTACAACTTATGTTATTTATAATAAAATGCAAAGTAAATTACAAGGATACCACAATAGCCATAGTCAAACAGGTTTCCCGCCTGTGGGAAGTGAGAATTATGATAGAATCATATTTGGAGATTTTGAAGATGATTTGGAGTTAGGTGCAACTAGTGAAATAGAATTGAATTCAGCTGATTTTGATGATGACAATTTTATAATTCAAGATGAGGATGATGTTATTGTTAACGATCAAACACCATTGACCGGCCAATCAGAGCCATTGGGACACAATTTAAGCATAATGAAGGATAACGACAAGGATATAATTATAGAGGAAGAATTACCAAATAAAATAAAATCTAGGGATTACTGAATATATAAATAATACATTTTTTTTTTAAAAATAAATAATATACACTTTTTATATGCTGTACTTTTGATTTCCATTTAATCAAGGAAGAGTAATCTCGTTCTTCTCTTCTCAATCTTATCTGTACTGGATAATCCAGCTTGATGGCTGTTACTAATTAATATGTGGGCATCAGATTCACAGAAGATCTTTCCATTAATAAGGAAATAATCATTGTTAATCATATCATTACATTTATGACATGTTAAACAATTTAAATGCCATTTTTGTTCTAATTCATTCTCAATACAATCACCTTCAATACCAATTCCACATCCTTCACAAGTTGTATTATTCAATTGATGATAATGGCTGAAACAATATGGTTGATTGTGTAAGGCATAACATTGAACATTTTTAGAAAACACGATTCCACAATCATCATAAGCACATTGAAAACAGCTTCTATGCCATTGTCCAGATAATTCGCCTGTCTTTGAATAAATTGCTTTTTGTGAACCTTTTGCGTTCGATAGTATTGGGTTACGACATGATCTACAAGGACCAGTTCCTGGAGCGACCACAACATGACGACCTTCTTCTCTTGACTCTTGTTCTAATTCTTCATTAACATTTGCATCATTAATAGGTGATTTTATAGCATCTTTACTGACTAATTCCGAATTATCGTTTATCATAAATTGAGAAGGAGACTCGGTAGCTTGTTGAATTTCAAAATTAAGACCCTTCAATTCCTTTTCAATTTCGTGGTTCTTAGGACTTAAAGGTTTGACGTCTTCTTCAATTTTCACTGTAGGAACAGACTTAACAGGAGTTGGACTTTGAGGAAATGATGCTTCAAGAGGCAGTTCACTGATATTTTGGAAATTTCCTCTTACTGGCGAAACAAAACTATCCACATCAGTGAATTTAACTTCTTTTCTGAATTTAGCTGGTGATGGTGGAAGTTCAATGGTATTGAATGAAACATTAGCTGAATGACGAACTGATAATGGTTTCACGGAGTCGTATGAAGCAGTAGAGGACATATCATCTAAATCGACTGAATTACTAGAAGAATCGCTACCTCTCTTAGCTTCATTAATTTGGGTATTAACAGCCTCTTGATTTCTAGTTCCTTCTTCATCAACTTCCTCTTCTTCGGCTTCATCTGTTTCAGGAATATCATCCATGTTGTTGATTTGAATTTGTGGAATGTTAGCTTCTTGATCTACCTCATTATGATCAAATGATTCTGTGATTGAGCTTTCTTCTTTTTCAAACAAATCACTTCCTCCATTCTGCTTCAACATATCCAATTGTCTCTTTAGCTCCTTTTCAACAGCATCATCGTCATCACTATAGTTTGATTCCTTTGATATTATAGAACTCACCATAGATAACTGACTTAATCTAGCTTCTCTGGGACTGGGAGCAATTGATAACTCATTCACTGGATATGGAAGTTGTTGTGTTTCATTATCAGTACCATATTTTGGATTGCTAACCAATTTCTCAAAACGAGTTAAACCTAATTCTGTAGGAGATGAAGCTGGTAGTTCAGGTGGAGTGTTAGGGATCGAGGGAGATCTTGGTACATAATTTTTATGAGCTTGAATATCTCTCTTAAATTCATCCAATGCGTTCGATAATCTGTAAGTAGAATTGCTTTCTGGCATACTGAAGTTTGCTTCTGGAGCATCAATTTTGAATTGAGGAATTTCTGGTTGACGCTCACGTTCTTGATAATTATTACTTCCTTGAGAAGGTTGATTCCATTGTTTTGGTTGCTGTTGTGGAATATGTTGATTTGTATTTATACGAGGAAATCCATAATGTTGATGTTGTTGTTGCTGTTGTGGAATTTGCGCTGGACCCATCTGATATGGTTGCTGTTGAGGAATTTGTGTTTGGGCAATATGATGTTGTGGTTGCTGATAAGGATTGTAATTAGGATTCACGCCACTATTATTACCATTATAGCTCTCGTTATTATTATTATTATTATGAGGAATTCTTGATTGAATTTGTGGAATATTTTGCTTGATTGGGCTATTGTCATTTGTTTGATATTGATTAGAAATATCATGTAATGGCTTCTTAGTTGGTTCAACGTTTTTAGATACTATATTAGTCATTGAGTTAGAATTCAAGGTATTGAACTCTGATTTATCAATTGAAGTGTTTCTAGTTTCATCAAAAGAGTTTTCTTTTGGCGAGATAGTGTTAATCATTTCATTTTCACTATCGGAATCATAAATCTTCTGTGTTCCTTCATGCTCATAATTCTCGGTTTGAGGACCATCATCAAGGTTAAGTCTAAGATTCTTGTAGTTCTTTTGATGAGATATAGATGGTTTGAATGGTTCAATAGGAGTTGGATTTGGCAATTGTTGGTTCTTGGTAGGCGAGACAGCTTTAGACTCACTAAATGATCTTTGATATGGGGCTGAAGTATTTGACATTGGTAATTGAGACTCTGAAAATGATCGAGTCGATGTTAATGGCGGAGACATTGGATATGGCATTGATTTGATGTTTCCAAATGTGGCAGATTTAGCTGATGTTGGAGCATTATATGGATTTGATGATGCTGACGCAAATGGCTTAATTTGATTATTAGCATGATTATGATTCACTTTAGAGTTCAATTGCTCTGCTGAATTCGATTTAAATGATTGCTGTTTTATAGAAGTAGGAGAAACAGATTTTGAATCGGTTGGCGATTGAATACCATTGGAAGATTTCTTTGGATTAGATCTAGTTGAATGAAATGATTTAGTATCAGTAGGAGACAGCTTTCTCTCAGATTCAGTATTAACATCAAACCCAGCTCTTTCATAAACACCTTTGTAACGATGTTCCACTTTGAATGGAGGAAACGCCGAGTCTTGCACCTTTGGAGATGGTTGTCCTCTCAAAAAGCGAGGGAAAGATTGCATACTCATTGTTTGGTATTAGTTCGTTTAGCAAAAAAATAGGAGAGGGTATATGATAAGATATGATAATGATAAGTCAATGTTTATTCAACCCACAATTGAGTAATTGATGTACCCCGAATGTTACTTCTTAACAACGCAATAACTGTCAAAGGGAAAATGAAGCTGTAAAACGTTGAAAACCTACTTCAAAATTTTCTATAATTTAAAAACTTTCGTGTATGTTTTTAAAAACAAACAGGGTTATTGTTATTCCTGTACACAAAATATGGTCTTTGTTTTGATTTCTGGGATTGACATAATTGAAATAAACGCGTAATAATGTCGCCTGAGTTCCGGTCAAAAACACCCCATAAAAATGTCAAATCGTTATGAATGTCGGAGACCACAGAAATAAAAAAGGGGAAGCGTATATATTTATAGAAGCTTTAACTTTTTTTTAACTATGTAGATGAGATATCTATGTGGGTACAAATTAGGGTTAGCAATATCATTAGATGGATAATATATTCACAGCCTTATCTCTATCTTTGATGGATAGGAAGAGGTTTGTGATCTCTACCAGCAATGTTAATACCTTAATTAAGTTGTTAGTGAATGGTATCTTAAGAAAAGTATGCAAGTTTAATGAATCACAAATAGAAGTTATAGATCTACTTGAATATTCTAATGAAGAAGAACTTATACGACGTTGTGTGAAAGAAATAGAGGGTGGTGAGTATGAGTTGAAAAATATCTTAATATGGAAGAATATGCAAAAGGTTAAACCAGAGCTTCAAAAGATATTATACATGTTACTCACCAAAATTGACTTGTATGATACTAATGAATCAAGACATAATCCTAAACCTGTTATATTGAAAGGGTACACCATTAATAGACCAAGCCTATTCACCAGTATTACAGTACTTGATAATAAACTATATCATATGAAAATTGATCAATATCTTAAAGCAAAATTTTGGTTTTCCATAAATTATGTATTCGAACCAAATCATGAATATGAAACTAAAAATATCGTATTCCCGTTGGAAAATCTTACCTATATTGAAAACATCTTATATTTACGAAATCTGATTCAGAAAGTGTATGTCAAACCTGATATTCAACGATATATTTATTCATTGGTCATTCAGGTTAGAAATCATAGATTATGTTCATTAGCTCCTAGACAAACCCGACTTCTGACACGATCAATCGATGATGTTCTAAATTTGTCCAAAGCTATGGTTGTATGGCAACGTCATACATCTGATGATTTGTTTGTTACTGCTGATTTTGTCAAAGTGGCTATGCGAAAGATTGGATATTGGTTAGTCGATTGGGAATATAACACTCTATACACTTCTAAAGAATTACTTCCTGATCGTTCCGCTAATTTTGACGCTGAACAGGTAGAAGAGAAAGATTATCAAAGGAGAATGGAGATTAGTATGATGACTGGTTCTTGGTTTGGAAGTGATTATGATTACGTTAAGAAATATTTATTAAAGAGTGAATCCACAAAGGATGATAGTACACCAACGGGGGTAACGAATATAATAATAGAAGAAGCATTAGTTGCAGTAAGACCGCCTATATAGATATTTATGATCCATATGTATATAAAGCAATGTATGAAGTAATATGATATGATGTATCGTAAGAGACCCCAGATCTGTATAGATCTCCATAAATTGAGTGTTCACACGACTTTTATTTAGGTCACTATACAACAGCGACCACACAAAAAAATAACTGAAGGTCGTTCGTTGGAAGTTAAACCAGCGTGGACAATATTTCGCAGGGGATCAGAAAAACAACTCAAACTGAAATGTTCAGTACTTATTTACAACCCACTTAAGAAACCAAAGCTTTACTCAATTGAATCATACTTCCTAGTACATCAATCAATCAATCAAAGGAAGACTATAGGAATTGAAGAGTAATTGGATTTCGACCCAATTGTGTTTGTTTTTGAATCTTATTCTATTCATATTTTTTTTATATTACATCGTTAATTGATAGAGATTAATAGGGGTACAATTTCAGAGAGATCCACATCAATCATGTCTGCTGATATTCCCATTGACTTTAGTGAGTTAACCCAGTTGACTCAATTAGGAATCTCTCCAGGTTCCTTAGATTTCAAATCAACCACTTTAGAATCTGATCACTATGTTTGTATTAGAGAATCCGGAGCAAATGGAAATACTGTTGCCATTGTCGATTTAAAGAATAATAATGAAATCACAAGAAAGACTATGGCTGCTGATAATGCCATCATGCATCCTGATCAATTTGTTATCTCATTAAGAGCTAATGGTACTACTTTACAAATCTTTAACTTAGGTTCTAAACAAAGATTAAAGGCTTTTACTCTTGATGAACCAGTTGTATTCTGGAAATGGTTGAATAATACCCATTTAGGTTTAGTTACTGGATCTGCCATCTATTATTGGAATGTATTCGATAATACTGCTGATGGTCCTATCAGATTATCAGAAAGACACCATTCTTTAAATAATGCTCAAATTATTAATTTTGTTGCAGAACCAGATTTAAACTGGTTTGCTATTAATGGTATTGCTCAAGAAGATGGACGTATAGCGGGTCATATTCAATTATATTCTAAGACTAGAAATGTATCCCAAGCAATTGAAGGTCATGTATCTAAATTTGCTTCAGTTAAATTAAGTGGTGCTGCTAGCCCAACTAAAGTTTTCTGTGTGGGTAATAAAAATGCTCAAGGTCAAGGTAATTTACATATAATTGAAATTGATCATGTCGATGGTAATCCTCAATTCCAAAAAAAAACCGTTGATATTTTCTTCCCTAATGATGCTGCCAATGATTTCCCAATCAGTTTACAAGCTTCTGATCAATATGGTATTATCTATGTTTTAACCAAATATGGTTTCATTCATTTATATGATATTGAAACTGGTGCTAATTTATTTGTCAACAGAATTACTGCTGAAAATGTTTTTACTGCCTCTTCATTCAATGATGGAAAGGGTTTAATTACCATTAATAAATCAGGTCAAGTTTTAAGTGTTGAAGTATCAAGAGAAAAAATTATTCCTTATGTTTTGGAAAAATTAGCCAATGTTCCTTTAGCATTAGCTTTATCTTCTCGTGGTGGTTTCCCAGGAGCTGAAAACTTATTCCAACAACAATTCCAAAACTTTTTAAATCAAGGTGATTATTCAAATGCAGCAAAGGTAGCAGCATCTTCTGAACAATTAAGAACCCAAGATACCATTAACAAGTTGAAACATATAACACCTCAACCGGGTCAAATTTCTCCAATCTTGGAATATTTCTCCATCTTATTAGATAGAGGAACCTTAAACAAATTTGAATCTATCGAATTAGCCAAACCAGTCTTACAACAAGACCGTAAACCACTTTTCGAAAAATGGTTAAAAGAAGAAAAATTAACTTCATCAGAAGAATTAGGTGACATTGTTAAATCTTATAGTGATACTGCTTTAGCTTTAGCTGTTTATATCAGAGCCAATGTTAACATTAAAGTTGTTTCTTGTTTAGCTGAATTAGGACAATTTGATAAAATCGTTCCTTACTGTGAAAAGGTTGGTTATTTCCCAGATTTCACCAACTTAATTCAAAACTTAGTCAGAGTTAACCCTGACAAAGCTAGTGAATTCGCTACTTCCTTATTAGCTAAGCCAGATAATAACTTAAATGTTGAAAACATTGCTGATTTATTCTTTTCCCAAAACTACATTCAACAAGGTACTGCTTTCTTATTGGATGCATTAAAGAATGATTCTCCAGCTGAAGGTCATTTACAAACTAAGGTTTTGGAAATTAATTTATTACATGCTCCACAAGTTGCTGATGCTATCTTAGGTAATAAAATGTTTAGTCATTATGATAAACCAACCATTGGTAAATTATGTGAAAAATCAGGTTTATTTCAAAGAGCTCTTGAACATTATGATGACTTGAAAGATATCAAAAGAGTTATTGTTCATACCAATGTTTTACCAAACGATTGGTTAGTTGCCTATTTCGGTCAATTAAATGTTCAACAATCTGTTGCTTGTATCAAGGAATTGTTAAGTAACAATGTTCAACAAAACTTACAAGTCATTATCCAAGTGGCTACTAAGTACTCTGACTTAATTGGTCCATTAGCTTTAATTAAGATTTTTGAAGATTATAAATGTGTTGAAGGTGAATATTACTATTTGTCTTCAATTGTCAACTTAACTCAAGAACCAGATGTTGTTTTCAAATATATTCAAGCTGCTGCTAAAATGAATCAAACTAAAGAAATCGAAAGAGTGGTTAGAGACAATAATGTTTATAACGGTGAAAAGGTTAAGAACTTCTTAAAAGAATTCAAATTGGATGATCAATTACCATTAATTATTGTTTGTGACAGATTTAACTTTGTTCATGATTTAATCTTATACTTATACAAGAATCAATATTTCAAGTTTATTGAAGTTTACGTTCAATCTGTTAACCCAGCCAACACTCCACAAGTTATTGCCGGTTTATTGGATGTTGATTGTGATGAAAATATTATCAAAAACTTGTTACTTTCTGTTCTTGGTAGAGTTCCAATCAAGGAATTGGTTGAAGAAGTTGAAAAGAGAAACAGACTTAAGATCTTACTACCATTCTTAGAAAAGACTTTAGAAGGTGGTTCAAACGATCAAGAAGTTTACAATACTTTAGCCAAGATTTACATTGATTCTAACAACTCTCCCGAGAAGTTCTTACAAGAAAATGATATCTATGATACTTTAGCTGTTGGTAAATACTGTGAAAAGAGAGATCCATACTTAGCATACATTGCCTATTCTAAAGGTGGTAATGATGATGAATTAATTAACATTACTAATGAAAATAAGATGTACAAGTATCAAGCTAGATATTTATTAGCCAAATCTGATTTCAACTTATGGAATAAAGTTTTAGCTGAAGATGATATTCACAGAAGACAATTGATCGACCAAGTTATTTCTACTGGTATTCCAGAATTAAATGACCCAGAACCAATCTCTATTACTGTTAGAGCATTCATGGAAAATGATTTACCACAAGAATTAATTGAATTATTGGAAAAGATTATCTTAGAACCATCTCCATTCAATGATAATACTTCTTTACAAGGTTTATTGATCTTAACTTCTATTAAAGCTGATCCATCCCGTGTTTCTCGTTACGTCGAAAGATTAGACAAATATGATCCTGAAGAAATTGCTCCATTATGTATTGACAATCAATTATACGAAGAAGCATTTGAAGTTTATGACAAGTTTGAATTAAGAACTGACGCTATGAAAGTTTTAGTTGATGATATCATGTCATTAGACAGAGGTGAACAATATGCTGAAAAATACGATACCTCAGAATTATGGTTCCAATTAGGTACTGCCCAATTAAATGGTTTACGTATTCCTGAAGCTATCTCTTCCTATGTTAAATCTAAGAATCCATCTAACTATGAACATGTTATTGAGATCGCCGAACATGCTGGTAAAGAAGAAGAATTAATTTCTTTCTTAGATATGGCCAGAGAATCATTAAGAGAACCTGTTATTGATGGTGCTTTAATCAATGCTTATGCTTCTCTTGACAGATTAAGTGATATTGAAAAGTTTGTTGGTGGTTCAAATGTTGCTGATTTAGAAACCATTGGTGATAAATTATTCGAAGCTAAGAATTATAAAGGTGCTAAGATCTTATATTCCAATGTTTCTAAATATTCTAAGCTTGCTACTACTTTAGTCTACTTGGAAGATTACCAAGGTGCTGTCGATTGTGCTAGAAAGGCTTCTAATATCAATGTCTGGAAACAAGTTAACAATGCTTGTATTGAAAACAAGGAATTCAGATTAGCTCAAATTTGTGGTTTGAACTTAATTATTGATGCCGAAGAATTACCAGAATTGGTTAGAACCTACGAATACAATGGTTACTTTACTGAATTAATCGCTCTTTTCGAAAGTGGTTTAGGTTTAGAAAGAGCTCATATGGGTATGTTTACTGAATTAGCCATCTTATATTCCAAATATTCTCCTGAGAAAGTAATGGAACATTTGAAATTATTCTGGTCAAGACTTAATATTCCAAAGGTTTTAACTGCTTGTGAACAAGCACATTTATATCCAGAATTAATTTTCCTTTACTGTCATTATGAAGAATGGGATAATGCTGCATTAACAATGATCCAAAGATCAGAAGTTGCTTTTGAACATACTTCATTTAAGGAAATCGTTGCCAAAGCTACCAATTTGGAAATCTACTATAAGGCCATTCAATTCTATTTAAATGAAAATCCATCCTTAATAGTTGATTTATTATCTGTCTTAACTCCTAAATTAGATTTACCAAGAGTTGTTAGAATATTTGTCAAGTCCGATAATTTGCCATTAATCAAACCATTCTTAATCTCCGTATTAGAAAAGAATAATTCAGTTGTTAACACTGCTTACCACGATTTATTAATTGAAGAAGAAGATTATAAATCATTAAGATCTTCTATTGAAAATGAATCTAATAACAGATTTAACAAATTAGATTTAGCTGAAAGATTAGAAAATCACGATCTTATTTTCTTTAGACAAATTTCTGCTACCTTATACTCTAAAGAAAAGAAGTATAACAAGGCTATTTCTATTTTAAAGAATGATAAACTTTGGGGTGATTTAATAAGAACCGTTGCTATTTCCAAATCTAGTAAGATTGCTCATGATCTTTTAGATTACTTTGTTGAAACCGGTAATCATGAATGTTTCGTGGCATTATTATATACTTCCTATGAATTTATTTCATATGATTACGTTCTTGAAGTTTCTTGGTTACATAACTTAGGTAATTTCATTAAACCATATGAAATCTCTATCGCTAGTGAAAACCAAAAGAGAATTAATGAAGTATACCAAGAGTTTAAAGACAGAAAGAATGCTGAAAAGGAAGATGAAGATAAACCATTAGGTCAACCATTAATGATTACCAATGGCCCAATTGGAATTAATGGACTTGGATATCAACCTACTGGTGCTGGATTTGGTAACTCGTTCTAATCGATACCAGTTTAAATCATGATTTGTAAAAATTACCATTTTAAAAATACTTTTTTTTCTCATTTAAAAATAAGGTTATTATAAACTACTTAAAAGTGCCTTTGATAAATTTTAGTTTTACGTTTTATATTTGTTTTATATTGTGTTTTCCTTTTCTAAAAAAAATGAAATTCATTTATGTTATATATTCATATTAATTGTTGTTGTATAAGATGTTCGAATAATCTTCTAAAGTTCTTAAACAAATCTTCAAACTTTGTATCTTTTAAAATACTCTGACATACTAGAATATCATTTCTAGTATCTGAATCAACATCGGTCAAGTCTACTTGAATGAATTCAACAGCTTCGTCAGTACAACTTAGCTCTATTACGTGTGTCTTTTTTGTTAAGCTCATTCTATTGATGATGAATAGCTTTATTCTTTGACATTGTAAATCCTTATCGATTTTAAGAATTATAGGCTTTGATGACTTGACTCCAAAATGCCCCAAATTAAACGAACTCAATTTGGCTATCTTATCCGCTTTATATTGAAGCTTGGCAAGTTGACGACGAATTGCAAAAGCAAATCTTCGAGGACCATCCTCTAAATCTTTCAAAAGTTTTTGTAGTTCTTCTAATTGGAGAAATTGTGGTAATGTATGTCTGTGTAATGACCATGATTCTTCTAGTTCTTGAGCCTTATTTTCACTTTTAACCTTTTTCAAGATAGCATAATGTGGAGTGACGAACTTAGAAGAGGATGCTGAATAGATATCAAACCGGAGACCCAACCAATTATCTGAATTGCCTAATACGTGATTGTTCAAGGGGAACGTAGTTACCCCAGCCATTCTAAGTATATTCTCATATAAAATATTCTCCTTTACTTCCAGATTGTCAATAGGTTCTCTACTTGACAGTAAACCATTCTTAGGTTTAACAATTCTTGATTCGACAACATCTTGACTAAAAAACTTTGAAATTGAAGGATCGAAATGATCATGTCTTATTATAGCAGGAATATCAGTATCATACTTTGGATCTTCTTTTGATTGTTTCGTCTTAGTGTTATCCAATTCATACTTCTTGAGTTCAGCTAAAAGAAAAGATTCTTCTGACTTCAATTGCTTGATTTCAGCTTCTAGAGAGATAATATCATTATCTATATCCCTTAGCTCGTCTTCTACTTCACCTACTATCATCGTGCAATTGTTGTTGATAGTGCTGATATATATAGTAAAATCAATTGTTTACAAAAGAAAAAACGTAAACATAAACATCAAAAAAAAAATTAAAAAAAATCAAATGATAATTATCAAAAGTTACAATTAATCGTTACTGGACTTAATTGTGTCAATCATACGAAGATGCTGAAGAGCTTCGCTAATATATACTGGTCCCCAGATATCATCAGTGGAATTAATAGTTTGGGAAACCAATCTCGTGAATCAATTCATCAATTACATGATTTAAGGAAATTGGTATTCAGTTACATCAATTACTTCTATGCCAACAGTGAACATTTATACAAGCTAGGGATAGACTTGAATTCTACAGAAAATAGTTTTGTGTCTAGAGATGATGCCAAGAAGCAGGTTAATCGTAAAGCATCGAGTTCAATCAGATCTCCAACTGAATCGGCTAATGATAAACATGAAGAACAGGATATAACTGTGGAGTACGCGTATAAGACGTATATTAATGATTTGATGACAGAATCAACGCTTTTAACAAATCAAGCTAGTGTGATCGAAAGGGAGGTAATGGAGAATATAAATTCATTCATCAAGTATCACGAATCTAATGTACGGATGTCCATATCGGATCTCAAACGTTTGTATGAAGATTATACTAATACATATCATAAAGTCTTAAAGCTAAAGAATAGTTATGAAGAATTCATACGATCAAAGGAATTGGAACATGAATCTATAGTGGAGAAAACGGCCAATATCAGTATTAGTTCTGACTCTGAAGCTAATGAATCAAGTGCATCAATAATCCAAGAAACTGTGGTACCTTCTCCAACATCAGATTTTATCTTTCCTATTCATATTGGTTCTAAAGAAATTAATGAAATAGAAGAACTCCGGACACTCTTAACGGAAATGCATTCAACGGTTCCAACTATTAAACGAAAGATCGCTATACCGGGTTCAAAAAATGATATTTTCAGTAGTGATTCTTTGACAGACTATATAAGGAAAAAGAATATATTAGGTAAAGTTCCTACCCGTTCATCAATTGAAAAGTTTGGTCAGTCCTTATTGGATCAGAAATTCGTCATAGGAAGTGGATTCTGGGGTTCAAAAACTTTCAAGAGTGAAGGAATATGGTTAGAATGGTCTCCATTGACAGAATATATTATTTCTTATGATTCTAACGAAGAAACAACAACAACATTGGCTGCTAGTGAATCAAGAACTTCAAAGTCAGCCATTGAAGAATCATCAACTGCATTTATGAACAATATGGTTAGCAATACTTCCAAGCTTTTTAAAACTGTCAAGTCTACTATGAAGCGTGGAGAACAATATGAAAGTCTTGAGGAGATAGAAGAGCTTTATGAATCTGCATATCTTGAATTACAAGCACTTAAATTTAACTTAGATAAGGAAATTCTTGCCAAATCGCAAGCATTAGAAACATTTGAAAAATTAAGAATCGATTTGGTATATCTGAGTTTAACCAAATTACTGACAATTATATACAATTTTTCATTAAGTTCAACCACTAGATTACATGGATTTGCAGTTAACTTCACTGAAAACATTAATCAAAAAGAGAACCCTCCTAAAGATCTAGATAATTTGATAAACAAATTCAGTAGTGGGATTTTCTATGCTAGTAATTTAGTTCCAGAGTCATTACAGAAAAGTTCTTCTAGTGTACTTCAACCTAATAGCAACTTCCAAAGCATCAAATTAAAATTCAACTTGTATATAGATATCCCATTACAAGTTCTTCTATATCAATCTGCTGATAATGATGATTCATCTAGTTTATTAAGTATGAGGTCAATTCCATTATTTCTTCATGACTTAATAAAACTCATAGAAAGCAAGGACGATAAAGTGACCTTACAGGCTGCGTGGAGTAAACCGTTAAATCATCAAGAATATTGGAGTATCAAAGAGAATGCAATTAAGTTCATAAATCAATACTCAGACAAATGGGATGGCAAGGTGACCAAAGAATCCGATATTCATGCAAGTTTAATCCACGATCTTATTGAGAGTCTTCAAGGTATATCTGTCGATCATTTAGTAAATTTTGCTAAATTATGGTTACTTGAAGTGTCCGATTCAATCATTCCTTGCCTGGTGTATGATTCCTTATGTGGATTATATAAATCATCTTCTACTGATAAGAGAAAGGATGAATTAGTTAAAGTATTGGGATTCTTATCCAGAAGTAATTTGGCATCATTAATATTACTTCTTGAACATATTGTTACTGCTTTTGATTTGGCCAGCATACCTAATTACGAACTTTCAGATAATTTCGAATCCTTAGAAAGTAACGATGATCTCAAAACAGTCGACTCTGTTTCGAGTTTATTAAACTCAATGGATGAAATAGGTTCAATTCCGTTCGTGCATTTAATCTTAAGGCCATCTCCATCAAAATCTGCTGGTGGTGTTAAACCAGATATGAGTATATATGGGTCTATCCTCCGTGATTTATTGGTTTTAGATACTAGAGGAAAGCTTTTTGAAACACTTGTTGATAAAGAGAAGGTTTACAATCAAAAGAGACAAGCGGAACTCGCCCAACCTATTCCTAAAATTGAAATACTTGCACCTGCTATAACTGAAACCCCTCTGACTCCGGTCAAAGTTCAGAGATTGAGTAATGGAAATATGGTTCCTCTTAGTCCTATTCCTTTGAAAGCTGAATTATTCTCTCCCAGACCATTTAGAACTGGTAACACACCAAATCCTTCTCCTAGAGGATCTCCTATACATAAAAAGAGAGATTCATTAAATGTTTTAGATACCATAACCTGATAATTTACACTTTTATTAATTTAAATAATACTATGTACAAAGTTTTTAAAACTTCCGTTCTATAATTTTACGAATACGATCTTCATTAGACACCCTTGTCATTGTAACTTTCTCTGCTTTATTTAATTGTTTCATACTGAATCTCAAAAGAATTAATAATCCAATAACTGAAATAAGACAAATTAATTCAAATCCACCATCTGATTCTTCAATGAAATTTTCTAAATTCATACCGTATAACGCACTAACATATAATGCTATACCTAACGATAATAAACCAATTGAAAATTTCAAACCTAACAACATCATTTCATTCCTATTTGAATCCAAGATAATATTGATGATTTCTTCAGTAGTTCTGATTTGAGATCGTAAATTGCCTACGGTTTGAACTATTTCATCACTGGTTTTATAATATGATTCAAGAAGTAATTCAACTTCTTCATGATTATTTCCTTCTCTTTCTAATCCTTTATGGCTATCGGACAAATATAAGGAGTTCAATTCATCATCTTGCTCTAATAAATCATCAATTAAATCTCTAATCAATACAGCCTTTTGATTGAATTGAGCTAACTTTTTGGATTGGATTAACAAATATCTTAATTTAACTCTTTCGATAGAATCTTCTAATCCTTGTAAGATATTTTGAAGAACTGTTTTATGAACTTTCATCTCGGTAGTTAAATTGGACATGACATGCACTAGAATCGTTTCTAAAGCTCTTAACTCATATGGTAAACTTTCACTATCTTTAGCTTTTAATCTATCTCTAAGATCATTTAAAAAGATACTATGAGAATGTGACTTGTTTAACCTTGAACCACCAGTGGAACTCCTGACATTATCAAACACCACCACAGTATCATGCTTTATAAGGGCTCTGATATGTAATAAATTCAATAATATACTATCTGCCCGAGTTACGATTGATGGCACAATCTCGATATTTATATTGGTAGTATTATTATTCGTATTTTGATGTCTAGTGATCTTTCTGAAATCTCGAGCTGCCAAATTATAAACTTTCATGAATTCCAGCTTCTTCATATCCTTACCGTACAGTATCATTTCACCATCTCCATTGAAGATAGTACATCTTATAACTTCTGCATCACCTAGTTTGGTTGACATTAAAAGCTTTGAATGAAATATATCATTCTGATTGTGCAAAACAGATGACTTTGACCAGAATCTTTTGACTATATTGGTTTTAGGTATCATTAATCCACCCTGCCGTATTGCTATACGTGGTATCATCATTATATTACTTATCTTGATCATCTTATTGCTACTGATACCCCATGACAATCATAATTCAAATTTGAGATTTAAATTTTTTTTTAATTTTGTAATTTGCGGCTCAAAAATCATAAACAGTTTTTTGTTTACATTTTTTTCAGGTTTGTTATGGTTCCAAAAATAACTATCAACTAACGATAAACAACAGACCTTATATAATTGTACCAACACAGACAATGCTAGGTCGAATAACATCTGCTGATGAGTTGGAAGTATGTGAAGAAGTAGGGAGAGGTGCATTTGGAGTGGTGTATCGTGGAGTGGTGAAAGAGACTAATAAACAGGTTGCAATCAAACAAATTGATCTTGAAAGTGATCAAACTGATTTATTTGAAATCAATAAAGAGATTCAAATCATTTCGGAATGTCAATTATCTCAGATAACTCAATACTTGGGATGTTTTGTGAAACGATATCAACTTTGGATCATAATGGAGTTTGTGGATGGAGGATCATTATTTGAAATGTTAAGACCTGGTCCTATAAAAGACGAAACGGTGGTACTGATTATCATTAAGGAAATGTTAATTGCATTAGATTATCTTCATAATCAAGGGAAAATCCATCGAGATTTAAAATCCCAGAATGTTTTATTAAGTAAACAAGGAGAAATCAAATTAACTGATTTTGGAGTGTCGGCTCAATTATCATCCAGTTTCTCCAGGAGAAACACTACCGTGGGGACTCCATATTGGATGGCGCCTGAAGTTATATTAAATAATAGTGGAGGTCATAGTTTTAAGGCTGATATTTGGTCACTTGGTTGTTGTGCATATGAAGTATATAATGGTAAACCTCCTTTACAAAATAAATTCCCTCCTATGAAAGCATTACAAAGAATATCAAGTTGTTATAGAAATAATGATTTTATTGATATGATTGGATTATCTGAATTGGGAATATCAAGTTTGTTTAATGATTTCTTAACCAAATGTTTCATAGTTGATCCTCGTGATCGATATTCAGCTAGTAAATTATTAAATCATAAATTCATTACTCAATATGATAAATTGACGGATAAAGCCAAGAAAGTTAAGAAATTAATCACTAATAAACAATTAAACGATTTAGAAAACCATGTGGTGAAAAATCATAACTTTTATGTTCCTACTGAAATCGTCAGGAATCAACAGAAATGGAATGGACAAGATGAAAATGATAATAGGATTGAATTTGATATTAGTCTGATTGAATATGATCGTGATTCATTATCATCTCCGCCACTTGAGTCTCCAAGTTCGTCAAAAAAATCAATGACACCTGAATCACCCATCGAGAAGTCAACTAAACCGAAAGATTCCGATCCAAAGCAAGATGTGTTGATAAAGATATTAAAACCAGAATTCAATAAAGTATTAAATAAATCATTCCATAAGTTAGAGACCAGAAATAATCTTTCCACCAAAGAATATGATCAAATCGTGAATTTGAATGAAGTTATATTAAATTTAGTATCGTTTAATGCTAATTACAATGATGATAATAAGAAGATTTTAGTATTTCAGTATTTGAAGTATATGTTAAAGGAACTTGGTAAAGAAAGTGAACCAGAAAGTGCTAAACTGATACTTCAAAAGTTGATATTACCATCATCATTTTCCAAAGCATCATCAATAAATCAAAAAGATGAACATGGGGAAGCATCTAGTAATTACAATTCTTTAAAGGTGAGTAAATTTGATGAGATTGAAAAGAGTTTATTTGAAGCTTGGGTTAATAAGACAAGAGAGAAATGGGCATAGACAATACAGCTCTTCTATTTATAGTTTAATGAACATTTAATGAAGTTTATCAAATACGTAATATTTTTGCAGTAAAAATCATATATGCGAGTAACCCAAAATGGATCTGTCTCCCATTTTTTTTGTTTTGATTATTTTTTTCTGGAGACGTGAATAATTTTGATACTTAACGATAGAAGATAACTTATAACCAACGTTAACATACTACAAATGGTTGTTCCTATATCTATGAGTAATGGGCAATATAATGGATCAGGACAAAATGAGTATTTAAAGGATTTATACCATTTAAACCATAAAATCTCCATCAATGTATCAGTTAATTCTATAAAGATATCACCCAATGGGAAAACCTTTGCTTGTGCATTATCTGATTCAACCATAAGGATATATGACTTAGTGAGTGGAGAAGAGATTGTGATACTAAAGGGTCATACCAAGGGGATATCAGATCTTGAATATTCACCTATCAATTCCGATATCATAGCATCATGTTCTGATGATTTAACCATTAGGATTTGGTCAATCAAGAAAAAGACATGTCTTAAAATCTTAAAGAAACATACCTATCATATAACGACTATAAAATTCACCTCAAAGGGTAATATCTTAATCAGTGGATCGGCCGATGAGACTATTACGATTTGGGATATCACCACTGGAAGAACTTTAAAGACCTTGGCTGCTCATTCTGATCCTGTACTGTCTATAAGTTTAACTCCTGATAATTCGATTATAGTAAGTTCATCATATGATGGATTAATGAGATTATTTGATTTGGAAACAGGTCAATGTTTGAAAACTTTAACTTATAATAGTACTAGTCATGGTACAGCCACTGCTTCTACAAATGATGTTTTAAATTTCCCGATATCAAATGTTGAAATCTCACCTAATGGGAAATATATCCTTAGTTCAAGTTTAGATGGATTGATTCGATTATGGGATTATATGGATAATAAAGTTATCAAGACATATATTGGTATAGATGGTAAACCTATAAGTGAGAAATATAATTGTGGAACGAGATTTATTACCAAGACTATGACTCCAATGATTGTATCAGGATCAGAATCTTTAGGATTACTTATCTGGGATATACAAAGTAAGAAGGTCGTATATCAATACCAAGATGAAGCTGAAACTGATGGCGATTCTCAAAATCCAGTGTTTGAAGTAGATGTATCTGAACAAGGTAAATACTTGGTATCATGTAGTAAAAATGGTATAATTAACGTTCATGAATTGAATCCAAAATATGTCAAAACCACTCCAGAGAAAATATATCGTGATGATACTCCATTCACTCCCTTATCCTGAATCAATCAGTTGTATATATATCATACCTCTGATTATGTATTTATAGAATGTATTATATTTAATATTAGTAACAACAAGATCCAATTTTGGCTGTAAATATTTATATGCAGTACGGAGTCCACAATCAGTTTTCAAAAGGGGAAAACAAAAATAATGAAAGGGCAAAGTATCACCAACCATATTGATAGATACTACACATTAACCAACTTACATATACAAGATACAACATCAATCATCATGGAGAATTCAAATCATTTATTCAGATTCAACTTATCGATGCTTCACTTGCCCAAATCGGCTAAATTAAGATCATTTGGAGTTTACTTAGCTGGAGGATTATATGCCATTGGATTCTGGTCAATAATAGATGCTGCCATATATTCCAAGACGGTTAATGCATCGATTGTTCATGTTACATTTGTCGATTGGATTCCATTCATTTGTTCTACTTTAGGAATGTTGATTGTTAATTCGATTGAAAAGTCTAATTTATTTGTTGATTCAAATAATTCATTCAGTGGTAGTGGAGGTAATACTAATGCTTGGGCTGCTAGAGTTATATTATTTCTTGGATTTGCATTATTAGCAGGTGGATTGGCTGGATCATTCATGGTGTTTATTTTAAAATTCTTATTGAAACAATATACTTTCCCAACTTTAGGGATGGGAGTTTCAAATATTGTTTGTAATGCATGTATTATGTTAAGTTGTATTACTTTATGGTTATCCCAAAATATTGAAGATGAATACAGTTATAATTTAGCATTATAATTTGTTTTAATTAAATAAGTAGATTCTAGTGATTATTACTAAAAATAAATTTATTAATAAATATTAAATATTAAAATAAGTAATGTAAAATAAGAAGAGAAAGTCAAAAAATAGATATAAAACTAAAACTACTTACACACAATAAATGACAATGACAAAACATAACAACAACAACATCGACAACAACTATACTAATAATCAATTAGCCAACTTGAATCTTCTATTATACTTACGAAATATTATTTTCACATTTCATATACTTGATAATAATTCATCTTTATAAGGACCTAAAAGTTTCAATTCAAGAGGACTGAAATTAAATAAATCTAATTTAATTGGTTTATTTGATCCTCTAGGATATACATAAAAATCTTTACTCTTTAATTCATGAAAGAAAGGATGAACCAATACTTCTCTTGGACTTGCTCTTTGTTCAGGACTATAGACCAATATTTTTAATAATAAATCAATAGCATCAGGAGGAGAATTACTAAACACTTGTTTAAATCGTTGATCGATTTTACAAGTGAATGTTTTAGTTGAATACATATTACCTCTATAATTTTCATTATTATTAAAAAAGAAACTATTACCAGGTGGACCTAATAATTTTGTAATTTCTTTCAATTGTAATTCTGGTTCTTGACCTTGAAATAATGGTTTACCTAAAAACATTTCCGCAACCACACATCCTAATCCCCAAATATCAATTTTAGGAGTATATCTTGTACAACCTATAATTAATTCTGGAGCTCGATAATATCTTGAACAAATATAACTAACTGATTCTTGATTTGGTTCTAATTTTTTAGCACTACCAAAATCACAAATTTTTAAAGTAACAGTAGCAGGATCAACTAAAATATTAGATGGTTTAATATCTCGATGTGATATACCAAATCCATGTAAATAAAGCATAGCTCTAGCTAATTGGAAAGTATAAGCTTTCATATGAGGATAAGGTATGGTATATTTTGATTGTTTATAATATTTAATTTCATTTTGTAAATTTGATGGTAAACATTCCATTACTAAATTTTGATAAATCGTTTTATCTTTAGGATTTGAACTTTCCTTTTCAAAATAAAATCTTAAACTAACTATATTTGGATGATTTACTTCTCTTAAGATTTCTAATTCTCTTGATTTATATTCAGTTTGAACGGGTACTCTCTTGATGGCAAATGGTCCTAACCATTGATTCTCAGAATCAGTAGTAGTAGTAGTAGTTGTTGTGGTAATCGTACTGGTATTATTATTATGACTGGTATATTTTAATTTGGCTTCAACCACAGTTCCAAATGCACCTTCACCTATTCTTTTATACTCCACCACAGTCATTTCATTGGCAGTTGATGTCTGATTATTGACCACACTACTTATAGTGTATTCATTTGAGGTTGTTGAACTTAAATGTTGTGGCATATTGATTGATTGATTGATGTAAGTGGATATGATATGATTTGATTTGATTCAATTTTGAATAAATGTGGAAGTGTACTCTATTAATGCTGAAACTCTATAAAATTAGGTAGATAACCAAAGGTCAGATAAAAATAAAATGCAATGTTATGAACAATCAACAATAAGATTGATTGATTGATTGATCTGGAGAGATGAATTGAAAAGGGTATGGATGTATTAAAAGCAAACGTCTAATGATTTGGATATGTATAACACAACAAGAAAGACTGGGGATAAGGATCTGGACAAAATGTGTTGAAACTGAAACTGAACGATATTCTCACTCCAGTTGATTGACGCCCTAGGATAATAGATTGATTTCACTTGACGTAGATTGATGGATTGATGTTTTTTGTCGTTGTAACGTTGGTGGTTACAGGGCTAGATGGGATTATGACGTGGCTGTTGATACTTTTGTTGTTGTTGTTATTATTAATGTTTCTTTTTTTTTTCTTTTTTTTTTTTTTTTTTTTTGGTTTGTGTCTGTCTGTCTGTTTTGTCTGTTTTGTTCGTTCTCAAAATCGCTCAATCTCCAAAAAAAAAAAAAAATAGCCAGACAAAAATTTATTTGATACAAAAGGATCAGAATTAATGTGGTTATTAACGTAAATGGTAGTATAGGTAATATAAGAGTAATAATTTGAATGAGAGAGATGAAGTATCTATTAACAATTGAAGTTGCAATTATACCAATTTCAATTCAGATCAATTGTTGATAAGAATGTTTCCAAAATTAGCGATTAATGGCAAGGCTGTTTGTTATCAGTTAGCAACGGAAAAATTAAATTTACAAATTAAAAAGTGGGACAGACAAAAACGATAGACATTTACTTGTAGTGGGGGTCTGTTGTACTAAGTCATTTCAATAGTTATTTCAATAGTTGAACCTTTGTATGGATTTCTAGTTACTTATCCCCCTTTGATTTAAATCAACTAAATCAACTAAATCAATTTAACTACAAACTTTAAACTAAATTAACCCACACTTACACATACACATTCAGTGTCTGGTATTAAATTTGTGTCTGTTTCTGATTTCTATGTGATTTAAAGTATGTGCGTGTCTGTCTGTCTGTCTGTCTGTCTGTCTGTCTGTCTATCTTCTAAGTGCAGGAAAGGGAGGAGGGAGGTAAAGGAATCGTATTTTAACCATAAAATTGCCTTAACCAATTACCATATCGTTTTGAATTGGTTATATGAAAGGAATACTATTTCAAAGGTGAGATTATAAACCATTAAATCTTGAATTAAACTTTGATCCAATTAAATTAACCCTTCTTCCTTTATTATTGTTACTAGTAACCAAGGACGAATATGCAACTCACCCATTAAGTCGTGTGCAACATATTTCATAATTCATTAACTTCATTATAGTATATGAATCTTTATTTCAGTTATCCAACCCTGGATTGAATATCCTCATTAACATCAACTTAATTGATTAACATCTTAACATTATATTGGTATATCATTTTGATGTTATATATACTGTGTGGTAATTTTATAAGTATTAAAATTTATTAACTATGTGGATTACATAATTTCTTATATAAGCTCTACAAATTTTTTTCGTTTGCTCGTTTTCTGAAATATCGACTGGTATTAGTTTATTACTATAGACCAAACATATATATCAATTGATTGATTCAAATACGATTATCGTATAACCTTGTACATACACATCTAGATCATGTCATTTCTAAACATAAGGAATGGATTACTGATGATTGCTCGTAATAGAGTGGTTGGATCTACTTCATCATTGATACTTCATAATCCAATAACAAATATTAGAATAGCTCAATTATCAACATCATCAATTCATAACTTCAATGCATCAATCATTCGTTTGAATGAACAATCAGTGGAAGAAGTAAGTTCTACTCCATCCCAAGCATCTACACAAGCTTCAGCTCAAGCCTCGAGTCAAGCTTCTGAACAAGCTTCTAAACAAGCATCAGCATCAGCATCATCTAAAAACATTAAATTAACTAAGAAACCACTTACAGATAGAAAGAATGAAAGAGTAGTATTATGGAAGATGTATGGTATGTTCCATAGTCATAATACCTTAGCCTCTTTAGTGGCTGTGGTTGAAGATTTAGATTTTGTTGAAAAGAATCAACATTTAACTTATAATGATAAAGTATTATATTATTTACATTTACCTCATCATACTAAATTACATATATCAGCAGGTCAATTAGGATTTAGAAAATCTCAAAGATCAGAATATGAAGCAGGATTCCAAGTTGCTACTAAATTATTTAAAACCATTGAAGAACAAAATCTTATTGGACCAAATGATAAAATTGAATTAATTCTTAAAGATTTCGGAAAAGGTAGAGATGCATTCCAAGCTGCTTTATTAGGAAAGGAAGGTCAAAACATTAGACCTAATATTGTTAGAATCAGTGATAATACCAAACTTCAATTTGGGGGTAGTCGTCCAAAGAAACTTCGTCGTTTATAGATATTATCACTCATTACTATTATCATTACCATTTCATGTCATATATATATGTATACAATTCCATTAAGTCAATGATGGAGTTTCTGTTAGTATAAATAAAATCTCAACTGTATATAGTTTAATAGAAATATTGTATTTAACATTTATTAGTATGATGTTATTGATGTAGTTTGATATTAGAAACTATTCTGCAACCAATGATTTTGCCCTTTGTTAAGAGGGTAATATATGGTCTAGGGTTATATCCCTAACCGTTTCAACAATTCATGTGATCTGCAATATCCTGTATATAGTACAGTACTAATTAATTCATATTTTGTGTAACTTAAATTGATTCTCATAGTTAACTTTTGTTAGTAATTAGTTAAGTGCGCACTTTGTTAACTATGGCACTATTTTGTGTACGCTGCTCTCTCTCTCTCTCTCTCTCTCTCTTTACAGTATGAAATTTTTTTTTGCTCTGGGAAGAATAGACAAAAAAAAATTATCAAAATATTTTGGATTATAATAATTTTCAATCAATCCTTTTTTCAGTTTTGTTTAATCAAGTATTAAGTAATAATGGCTCCAAATTGTAAGTTATATCATAGTTGAAAGAGAGAAGGAAAGATCTAATAGAGATTAGAATGGCAGAAATAGAGCATATGTGTGTGGAATGAATCATCATTAAAGAGATAGAGTTTACTCAGACATTTAACATAAAATAGAAAATCATATCATTCAAGTTATGAAAGAATCATCATTAATGTGAAAGTAACAAGTGAAATAAGAGAATAGAGTGTATAATGTATCATGTCTGACTATCAACTACAGTTTTTTAATGTCATCGGATATGTTTCCATCAAGAATATTCAATCATCAATCCATCATTAAAGATTTTATAAGTCGAATCCAAGATCATATCAACCATCCATAACAATATGAAAATTTTTCACAGTTCATTACTGATGTAGTTAATCATCCAGTTATAAGTTTATACCATCAAGTCATCATTTCCAACCACTATTCCACATTCAATATCATCCATCACTAAATCATATACTCGATAATCATAATCAATGTGCAACTATCTTCCTCCATCTAACCACCACCAATCCACTTCATCTAATCACATCCTATTTCATCTTTCTTTCCCCTTTTTGTTGACTTTGTCAACTTTCACTTCAAAAACATTTTTATACTAACTAATCTTTTCTTATAGCTACTACTAAAGCTTCTACTGCTAAAAAGGCCGCTTTAAAAGGTACTAACGCCAAAAAGGCTTTAAAAGTTAGAACTTCTACTTCTTTCAGATTACCAAAAACTTTAAAATTAACTAGAGCTCCAAAATACGCTAGAAAATCAGTTCCACATTACAACAGATTAGATGCTTACAAAATCATTGTTTCTCCAATCGCTTCTGAAACTGCCATTAAAAAGGTTGAAGATGGTAACATTTTAGTTTTCCAAGTTGATATTAAAGCTAACAAGAATCAAATTAAAGCTGCTGTTAAAGAATTATATGAAGTTGATGTCGAATATGTTAACACTTTAATTAGACCAAATGGTACTAAAAAAGCTTACATCAGATTAACTGCTGATCATGATGCTTTAGATGTTGCCAACAGAATTGGTTACATTTAAATTACATTTTACATATTTTAATTAAATTAATAAATAAATAAATATAAAAGTCAAAGTATCTCATTTACATTTTTCTTTCGTTATTATTTCATCATTTTGTATTTTACCTGTTTTATATTTAGTTGAGTGAAGTATGATTTATTCTTTTATACATATATACATATAGCATCCCACTTTTAACAACTTACTATACATATATTTAAAAAAGTTCCTTTCTAGTTATAACTTTATTCGGGAAATAAATCATCAATGGTGGTAGCGCTCGTCCAATAAGGATATATAAATCCATTATTATTAAACTTATGCATGGCTTTAATTAATTTAATCGATCGAACCTCACCTTTCCCATCATCATATTTATGTAAGATACGACAAATGTGCTTATTTATCTCATCCATCTTATGAAATATCTCTTCGGTCTCATTAAGATTTAAAAATCGTAATATATCAGATTGTTGATTGAATTCAACAAACATCGTCCGATCTGATCTGACATCTTCCAAGACTAACTTAAACGGGGCTAATTTGACTGTTCGTTGATATGGTTTGATAATAAATGGTTGGATAGGCATCATCCCTTTTATAAATACATCAACTTCATAATATTTCTCTTTATTATATCCATTAGTTAAAAAATCATTATCGAGTAATGCCTTCATCGATACTTTTTGACATAATAAATCATCACGATCAATTTCACTTCGACTTCGATGGGATGATCCATTCCCATTATGAAATAAAGGTCCATCATCATGATTATCTTGGACTGCTGATGGTGGTTGTCGTTGATCATATTGACTACTTATGATAACTGGTGATTCAATCGACTCAGAATTCACCATGGTGGAATTGGTTAAAGTTTGAGATACTTCTACTCGAGTAGATTCAGCATTGACAATAGTTTGGGTTTCTTGAGCTTGAGTATCTGGTAATTGATGAAATAGAAGTTCAGCTCCAGTAGGTTGTCGTCTCTTGGGAGCTGGTGGGGGTAATATGGTATCTGTTTGATTCGATCTTTTTGACGATGATGGATAGAATGAAAACCCACCATTCCTAGGTGATTCTGGTATGACCCTCCTTCCTTGCATTGGTAAGTATGATTGAATCTAATGTTGAAACCCTTGATGTTTAAAATTGTAAATAAAAAATATTAGAGTGTACGCGTATATTGATCAAATTGGTTAAAGCAGCAATTTTCCTGTATACTTTAAATTACCTAAGACATCTCTTCTCATCTCTAGTATACCGCCAATTACATCATGAAAAGTACGTATAACCGCTTCAATAACTTATGATTCGAATGTCAATGTCCTAACATCTTTCAATTATAGAACCAAAGTTAGGAAAAAGAGCATTAGCATCATTACGTAACAACGATTCCGAACCATCATCACGATCTGAACCAACTACAGCAGAAGAGTTTCTCGAACAAGGTTCAATAGATGAAGAATCAGGCGATAGATGGTTAGGATCTGATTTATCGAAAAGTTTACGATTCTATCAAAAGGCATACACCAGTTATTTGAAATCAGGGGGAGAGAATCTTGATAGTTATTATAACTCATCCCGATTATTATTCCAAGTCTATTATCAATATTTAAAGACTGATGGGGTCAACGTTTATGATTTGACGAATGTGGAAGAAGCCTTACATGAAGATGGAAGTTCAGTTATTCAACCAATTGGGAATGTGGTATTGGCTCATGAAAATGCCATTAGTATAGCGAAGAATTCATCTGGTTCTATACCTTTGGATTTATTGTTTAATACTGCTACGGCTTATACTGAAGTTCTTGAAGTTGAAGAAGATAATCCCGATAGTAATTTCAATCAGTTATTGGAAGTTACGTATAAAGCTCAAACTATTCTCATTGGTTTAATGGATACCCAAATCAATGAATTCAAAAAGTTCCTTGATGAATTGAAAGAAATAAACTCCATAGATGATCAATCCACGGCATCTACATCCATTGGAGACAGCGAAGAGAAACAATCAGAATCAGAGTATACAGCAGAAGAAATCGTTCAACCAAATGATATTTTTGATACCATATTGACTAGTTATAAATTATCTCAATCAATCTTAGAGAATGTAACTGATCCCCAAACTCAAATCTCTCAAATAACAGAATTAATAACTCCATTATTGACTAAAAGTGATGCTATAGCTCAAGATCTTATCCATAATTTCAGTGAACTTTCTCCCCTCAAGAATGATATGGTTGCAAATTTAACCACTGACCAAATCAACGAATATAAGATCATAAAGACTTATATAATAGGATTAACCACTAATGATATAGATCAATTGATAAGTTTATGGAATGGGGAAGAATCACAATTACCTCAAACTTCAGAACGATACATGCTGGCAGCCGATAATATCCAAACTTTCTTAGATCGTTTAGATATAAATTTATCATTTATAAATTCTAATGCAACTACTGATGAAGTAAAGAATTTATTCTGGAAATCATTAGGTCAAATAACGACTAATTTGAAAAAGGCTCAAGATCTACTTAATGGTAAACTTTCTGAAAAGAGGAAACTTCCATCAGGGGTTGATTTAGGATTAGGAGCTTTAATCTCTCAAATTAGTGAGATCATGATTGCTAGATCTGATATTGATTTACAACGATGTCAGATTGTGAATTTCGAACCCGCTCAAAAGAACAGTACTGTATTATTAAACAATGCCAAAACGTTATTAAAGAATGCTATGACATTAGCTAATACCCCAGGTGGATTAAGAGAAAGAGTATCAGAAAAACTTCAACGTGAAAAGAAAAAAGTCGATTCTGTATTAAGATTATGTATATTAGAGGGGAAAACTAGTATATCAGAGTTGGATACCATTCTTGGACGGAATAAATGGATTAATGAATTACCAAATTTGATTAAATTGGGATATTTTGAATCATTTGGGATTTTAAATATTGAAAAGCCTACAAATTTTTAATACATTATTATTAAAAGAAAAATCGTACATTTATAGATGAAAAAAAAGAATTAAGTAATGAAATTAGAGTCTGAATTGAACTGAAAACTATATAGAAAATACACAACACCATAAACCTCGTACGCTGTACCATATCAGCGTTATTATAAACCTGTTTTTGTTTTTGAATAAATAATATAGGACTTGAATGTCCTGCTTTTTGAATTGTTTGTTTTTGTCTCTGATGACTAGCCCATGATAGGGACACCAGTAATGTTGATATTGTTATTGATAAACACTTGATCAGCATACTCGTCACCTGTACATCTTGATGCTTCAAATAAAGAACTATCGATATATTGTAATGAGATTGATGGATTTCTTGATCCATAAACTATCATTTGTAGTATGTTGATTTTCAACATATACATGACCACTAATATGAAGTTCATTGTGAGTGTTGTATTAATAGATCTTGAGATGTTTATGAAAGTCAATGGACTCAAGTATACTTAAAGTATTCTGCCGTTATAATCACAAAACTAAATAATTACCAACAGTATCGTTGAAAATGGCAGTGGATAAAACTGAAAGCACTAATGAACTGTGTTAAGCTCTCTACTTTCTTAATATTTCCAAATATACTCTGTTGAAACTTGTCCTTCTTGATCAATATATATAGTTTTGCAAATCACTTCAAAACAAATGACTGATTTTGCATTTCTCTTGATCTTTTTCAAACTCCACCACGTTCAAGCTTTTTTTTCTTTCTGTGCGCTGTAATTTCACTTAAAGAGGATAAATTATGAGATTTCTTGTATACAGGAAAATTGTTTATTAATTGTCTGAATCCGGGATTTGAAATTGTATAGTTAATTGATTACAATTGTAATTAGAAAGATTAGTAACTGATAAATATTAGATTGGATGACTATATACAATGAACTAAAAATATAAAATAATATAAAATATAAAATAAATAAAATAAAATAAAAGATATGGAAAGATGATCTTTGATAGAAGTAAAAAGATGATTCTACGGATGGAGTCTATTACTTGATATATTTATCAAAAGCTGGGATCAAAGATTGAGCTAATGCGAATGAAAATACTAATTTAGGACCAGTAGTTAATAATTTTGGAGTTAACCCTTTAAAGAAAGATGAAATACCTTCTTTTGCAGCCATATTTTTTAAAATAGTAAAACCTGATTCTGGATTATCAAAGTTTTTATTTTGAATTCTAGTCTTGATAACATCTAATGGAGCAGAAACAATTAATGAAGCTGAAGCACCCACAATAGAGGTAACAAAGTTTTGAGTCCAAGTAGCAGATGAATAATCAGATAATCCAAAAATATATTCTTTAGCAAAGGAATTACCTCCAAATAAAGCAAATGAACCTGGAGCATTTCTAGCAGCAGTCCAACCCCAACCTCTATATAATCCAAACCCTTCATCAGCAATGATTTTAAGGAATCCTCTCCCTTTGAAAGATTCAGGGTTTGTTTGACGTTTAATCTTTAATACATCTAATGGTAATAAAACAACTTCACCAATACCAATTAATGAACCAGCAGTGGCAGATAATAAAGCTTTACCAGTCTTAGCACCGAAATAAGAATAATAATCATCCTTAAAGTTAGAAGTTAAGAATTCATTAGCAAATGGTTGACCACCATATTTATAAACTCTTTGTAAAATTTTATAAACAGCAGCATAACCCAAACCTGGGAATAAAGTAAATAAACGTTTACCTAACACTTTATCAGCATGTTCTCTAAACACAACACTATTCAATTGAGTTAAGTTGGCAACTCTAGTATGATTGGACATCAATCTCTTGGAGACAGTATCAACAGGATGGAAAACAGCAATTTCACAAATACCAGCAGAGGCTGAACCTAAAACTCTGGCAAGACCAGATTGCTTCTTGTCGGATGATGCTGCAGCTGGTGACATGTCTATTTATCTATAATGATCCTAGCTTATCAAGTAATAACTAATGTAAAATTTTAAAATGAATAGAAATATATCCACTTAGGCCACAATTTATATAAATTTTTTTTTTCGTCTTTCCAGTGAAAATTTTTGACTCACACCGCGCTTAATTTTAAAATCATCAAATTAGTTACCGAATTAGGCAATAGTCACATGGTCTGGTTTTCCTGTATATAAATCCCTTTTGATTTTAGGATTTTCAGAGAAAAGCAGAAAAGAATGTAGAACAGCAGCAGAAGGCAAGTAACTTATAATCAATCATCAAAAGCTGTAACAAGAACATATCAATCATGTCAGGTGGAAGGAAGACTGAGTTGTTGGAGGATTACGCTCAAAGTTTGAATGAGTTGACGTTTAATTCAGGTCCTATTATTGAAAATTTAACCACTATAGCTAGGGAAAACTCAGATGTTGCCGATGGTATCATTGATACTATCAGTCATCGAATTTCAACTGCTCCAGCTGAACAAAAGTTATATACTTTATACTTATTGGATTCAATTTGTAAAACGGTAGGGAATCCATATAATATCTTAGTTGAAGATCATTTAGCCAACTTATTCACTCAAGTATATCAACATAGTAATGATCAAACAAAGAAGAAATTAGTAAGTGTCTTACAAAATTGGAAAATTACAAAGGCAAAGGGTACTACCTTACCATTGTTTGGTAGAAGTGTGTTGAGTGAGATAGAAGCATATTTGGCAAAGTCGGGAGTAAAGCCACCTCCAACTCCTGCTACCAAAATGATTGAAGATATAAATGGTTTAATAAGGATATTTGATAGTAAATTTCGTGAAATACCAGATCCAAAAACTAAAGATAGGCTTCAAGCTCTTCATAATTTAAGATCATTACTTTTAAGTGGATCTGTTCAACCTGGTGATTTACCCACCATTCAATCCACGTTAAATGATATGTCAAATCAAATTAATAGTAGTCAATCTACCCCTCAACCCAATGCTGGCTATAAAGCAGAAACTATATTTCATAATTTAATAGAATCAGGATTGGTGAAAGTTGATAGAGATCCTATTCCAGGTTCCAAACCCGTATATAGTTTACAATTCCCCAAAATCAAATATATCAAACCATCAGCCATTAAAACTCCTTCTTCATCAGGTTCATCATCATCCACATCAAGTATCTTACAAGATATTTTGAATTCAAATCTTCATAATAGTTTACATATCACTGAATTTGAAAAAGTTAAATTCGAAGGATTGGTTACTATTTCAAATCAAATTGCTAATAGTGATTTACAATCATTTATAAATACTAATAAACCCACATCTACTGAATTAAATCTTTTATATGAAGCTAAATCATCCAAATGTTCAATCTGTGGGAAAAGATTCACTACCGATAGTGAAGGATCCACTAAGAAGCGTCTACATTTAGATTGGCATTTCAGAGTTAATAAGAAAGTATCAACTAATAAATCAAATGTTCAATCTAGAAATTGGTATTTAGATGATTTTGAATGGGTTAAATTCCAAGATGATGAATTATTAGAATTTTCTACTAAAGGTGATAACTCAAGTTCTGGTCTGAATTCAACTAATAAAACTATCAATGATAATGATAGTAAATTACTAGATATTGTTGCTAATAATCAATATGTGAAGGTTCCGCCTCGATCATCAAATATGAAGAATACTTGTAATGTATGTCATTTACCGGTTCAAGCTGTTTATAATGATGATAGTGGAGATTGGGTGTGGTTAAAATGTATGAAAGTTCCAGGAGAAGGTAAAAATAGTCGAAAGATTGTTCATGTTGATTGTTTTAATGAAACTAATAAGAGAACTCCTGAAGCTGAATTACCCAAATCAAGAGTTAAACGTGAAAGAGTATAATTTTGTATATAGATTAATATTAATGAATGAATGAACGAATAGATTAATTTAATATTGTTAACCCATTTTCTTCTTCGATTCAAGTTTGTTCGTATCTTACAAGTGAATTAAGTGCAATAAATAGATATATAATCATATACACAAAATACATAAATATACATTTTACATTGGTGAAACACAACCAACTATTTTTTGAAGTTACCCCATTAATGATAAATATTTTATTATACTATAGACATAAGCTTTTATTCGAAAGAATTCAACTCAATAAATTTTATTTATTTATTGACCTAAACATTTTAAAATATCAGCCCAAACTTTGGTTGGTTTTTGAGAAGCATCAATTCCACTCCAGATACCAGATTTTCTATAGTAATCAACAATTGGTTCAGTTTGTTTATGATAAGTGACTAATCTTTTCTTTAAGGCACCTTCATTATCATCAGATCTTTGAACTAATGGTTCACCAGTAACATCATCAATCATGGATTTCTTTGGTGGGTTGAATAATTTATGGTAAGATCTACCGGAAGCTGGATGAACTAATCTACCAGTGATTCTAGCTACTAATAATTCATCATCAATTTTTAATTCAACAGCTTTTTCTAATGGAGTTTTTCTATTTTGTAACATAGCATCTAATTTTTCAGCTTGAGGAATGGTTCTTGGGAAACCATCTAAAATGAAACCATTGGCACATTCTTTATTGTTTTCTAATTCATTTTGAATGATACCAACCATAATTTCATCACTAACTAATCCACCTTGATCCATAATTTTCTTAGCTTCAACCCCTAAAGCAGTTTTAGCAGCAACTTGGGCTCTTAACATATCACCAGTGGCTAAATGACAAGCACAGAATTTATCTTTCAAGTTTGGAGCTTGAGTACCTTTACCAGCACCTGGGGGACCAATCAATACCATTCTGATTGATTCTGGGACTTTTGGAATAATACCAGCTTGTTGTTCCAAATGTTGGATTCTGGCTTGTAATTTGGCAACGGTGGCCTTTAAATCTTCGACAGACATTGTATATGACGTTTACTTTGCTGTTTGAACTAGTATAATACTAACAATTGAACTATAAAAGGATCTCTATATCTAATATGAACCTCTGAACGATTTTGAAATTTTTTTGGTTGGTTGGAGAGAGAGACCTCAAAATCCGACACTCTCATAGTTAAAAAAATTTTGTTGAGACAGGAGCAGAAAAAAATGAAACGCTCCGAGAGCGATCAAAAAGCGGAAATTTATTGGATGGTTAAGATATTTTTTTTAGGGGTTATAGGGATAGTTTGGGGAAAAGGGATTAAGAACAGAATTGAAAAATGATTAGAATTGATTAGGTTGGATGTTTGGGTGTGAATGTGTAGTTGTTACGGTTATTAGAGGGTATTTTACCTTCAAATTGGTTCGTTTTGTATGTAGGATTTTGTAATTTATATCAGTTTTCAACGAAATTGTAAGTAAATCTCTATGAAAAGTTGCAAAAAATATCAAAAAGTAACAAAATCTATTAAACTACTGATTATTATCGATCAATAAATAAAAAAAAAACTGTATAATGCTTGTATAAAATAACTAGATAGATAAGAATAGACTAAACATATGTGTATAAGTATTATCAAAATATGCAAAAAATAAAGAGAATTATAAGAAATGAACAAAACAGTTAAATAAAAAAGAAGAGAATCAAACTAACTTAAAATAATAATAATAATAATATACATAATGGTTGAATAAATGAATGACTGATTGGCTAACCAACTAACACCTAATGTTGGAAAGTATGAATTTCAGGAACATGTTGAACCTTAACTAATGGTCTATAGATTGGTTTCCACATTTGTGATTGAACCCATTTAAGACATTTATCGAAATCTCTTGGCACTTCAACAAATCCACCTTGAGGTCTTTCTTCACTTTCAATTCTAGCAGTACCTTCCTTTAATGATTGTAAAATAACAGCAGTGGCAACATAAGCACTGACTTCATCAATTTCTTCTAATCTTGGTAATAAACCATTCTTTGGATTTTCCATTTTTGGTGATAATGAAGCTAATTGATCAACAGCAGCTGAAACCATAGTATCAGAAATAGTGGTACATCTTGATAATACAGCTCCTAAACCAATACCTGGGAAAGTAAAACAATTGTTATTTTCAGAAATATAATATCCATCAACTGGTTCGAATGGAGATCCAGTAGCAATTAAAGCATTATTATCAGTATATCTCATAATATCAACTGGGAAAGCTTCATGTAATCTGGTTGGATTGGATAATGGGAAAACAATTGGTTGCTTATTATATTTATACATTTCCTTAATAACTTGTTCATTGAAAGCACCAGCTTGAGTTGAACAACCCACTAAAACAGTTGGTTTAACTTTAGCAATCACATCCACTAATGAAGTAGTATCAACCCCTTCCCAATCACTATCTTTATCAGCATATTTCTTTTGAGCTGGACTTGCATCATCATGAGAGGTTAAAACTAAACCTCTTCTATCCATAGTATGAATTCTTGCTCTTGCTTGTTCTGGAGTTGAACCATGACTTACCATATGATTAACAATTTGATCAGCAATACCTAAACCAGCTGATCCAGCACCATAAATTAAAATTTCAGATTCTAATAATTTCTTATTAGTATATTTCAATCCAGCAGTGATAGAAGCCATTACCACAGCTCCGGTACCTTGAATATCATCATTAAATGATGGAATCACTTCTCTATATTTATATAACATATCTCTACCGGTTGAAACTCCGAAATCTTCATAATGTAATACGGCATTTGGAAATCTCTTTTTAATACCATAAATAACTTTATCAACGAAATCCCAATATTGTTCACCTCTAATTCTAGGGAATTTATTACCCATATAAAGATCATCATTTAATAATTTTTCATTATTAGTACCGACATCAAGAACAATAGGTAAAACTCTACCAGGATGAACCCCAGCACAAAGAGTCATAAGACCCAATTTGGCAATGGCAATTCTAATACCACCAACCCCTTGATCTCCAATACCAAGAATACCTTCTCCATCACTCATGACGATATAATCGATATCTTTATCTTCACCATAAATGGCAAATTTTTCATCAATAGAATCAGGATCAGTGATATCAAGAAAACAACCTTCTGGTTTTCTAAATCTATGAGAATAAGCAGCAATGGCATCTCCTTCAGTTGGAGTATAAATAATAGGTAACATTTCTCTAATATGACGTCTAACTAATTCATAATAAAGCACTTTATTTTGAATTCTCATGGAAGTACAGAAATCATTTTTAGCTAATGGAGTTTTTAAATAAGAAAATTGTCTATAAGCTCTTTCAACTTGTTCATCTAAAGTATTAACTTGAGATGGTAAAAGACCAGTTAAACCAAAGGCTTTTCTTTCTTCTCTGGTAAAAGCTGAACCTTTATTAAAAATAGGAGAATTTAAAACTTGAAATCCTTCTAAATCACATTCAATAGGTCCTTCAATGGATAATCTGGTAGTTTTTGGTTTTAATGATGCAATTGCAGCTTTGATACCAACTGGGGTTTTAATGGTATGAGTGTGGATTGAAGTGGTGGTTTTCTTTGGAGTGGTGGTTGAATTATAACGATGACTTAATAGGAGTAATTTAGAACTAGTGGATGTACATGATGAGGTACCACTTGATCTAGATATAACTTTCAACATAATGATGATAGTTGGATATGACTGATTTATGAATAGATAATGAATAACTTCTAGTCAAAGAAGTAAAACTTAAATCAAACAAGAAGAAGAAGAAGAAGAAGAAGAAGAGTATATATAAATTAAAAAAAAATAAATAACTCAAATCAATTTTAAAAATTGAAATAAATAAATTTAATTTAATCAAGGCAATTTAAACTAGAAGAAACTAACAAGAAGAAGAAGAAGAGGAGTTGAATGAAGGAAGAGGAGGGGGGATGCTCATTTCATTTTATATACATTCTTTTATTAAATAGTGGGAGGGTTAAATGTTTAGGAGTTAGTTATAAAGTGCATGAAGTTTAACCATCATTATCATTACCCATCGGTAGCTTATTCCGCTAGGTTGGATTGTCCAAGACATGAAAAAGGTCTAGACGTGGTGGTGGTGTTTGTTGTTGTATATCTATCTAGTGGTGTGGGTTACAGACAGACAGACAGACAGAGATAGAGGGAAAGTTGTACAGCGAAAAATAAAGATGCATAGAAATCAAATATTAACACAAAAATTTGAACTATCAAAGTTGTTCCGACTTTAACCTGGTGGTACTATATATATAGATTTACTTTTATATCAATTGTTGTGTTGTATGTTTATGTGGTGTATAGAGAATGTTGTAGTTACCAGATCAGTTGGCGGGGTGGGGTTGGGTTGCATTTTGATTTACTTTGACTTCGCTTCAAATCAGTGTAGGTAGTTAGTTTCCGATCTATTATTCGACTTGCAAACGAATTTGTTACCAATTGACTTTACCAATTGACTTTAGTCAATCTCGATATTATCTCATGTTCAACAACACCATTTATCTAATTATACTTCTAATATTCAATGGTTCAATTAAACTATCTCTTGACATTTTCTAGTAATTAAACTAACTGCATCGTGGATTAATTAATTTTAAAATTAAAAAAAAAAAAGAAATTTTTGACTTTTTTCTTTTTTTTTTTTTTTTTTTTGTTCGTTCGCTCGTTTCTTATTTGGCCCGTTTGTCCTAAATCGATCTGTCAATTATGGATTGAAAATTTTTTCACAACGATAATTTCGATTAAAACCCTGGATATTATGCAATTAAAGAAGAATATGATCTTATTATGTTTGCTGAATACATCTATAACCTTATATACCTTTTCCTCCCCTTTAATAATCTTATATATCCTTTATATATGTTGATTTAATGTTACTCCTGATATCAGTCCCTCCTTTTCGCAATCCCTCGAAATTAAACTCACGTTACTTTTCTTAAACTAACTGACTCACATCCGATCATCGACCGGACAACAATTAAATGGATAAATTCATTATTCTTTTTTTTTTTTTCTCATAATTTTCACTCCGATATTTTCCAACAGCAAAAAAAAAGAAAAGAGGGGTGATTTCTTCCAACAAACAAACGCGTTACCCTTTTGAGCAAACAAGACGAGTTAGAGAGAGGGGTAGAAAAAATGCTATATAGACCAAAAATAGTGAAACCGCTAAGCAATGTATTATTATTGTGCAATTATCGGAATAAATAGTATCAAAATATAAATAAATAACGACACCTATTTGAACTAGCCACTTTGGTTCATCGTTCCTGATATTCGGTTAGCTTTTTAATTAGGGTTGAACAATTATCAAAACCAGAAAAAGTTTGGTCTTTCTAATAATGGTGTTGCTTATCCCTGTTTTGTTAGTAGCGAGGAGTTACCTCTCTTGATGGCTCAGCACACCATGTCAACTCTAACCTTCTTCAAACCAGTAACGTCTTTATACTTTTTTTTTTATTATTGCCAACCCCAAAACTGAAAAGCTTTTTCTTTTTTATTTGTTTGTATGTAAGGCTGCAAACTGCGGAAAATCACGGAATCAAACGCAACCACAACAATTTTACACCACACGCGACCACAAATGAAAGTAACACAACACAATATTAAACAACACAACACAACACAACACAACACAACAATATATCAAATGGCTTGACATAGGTTGCCGGAGTCGGTGCCAATGGTCCTTTGTTAGTTAACCCTAGCTACAAGTGGCTGCAATTTTTTATTTTGGTATGTTATGTTTCTGATTTTTAACTCATTTTTAATTCATGGTTGTTGCGAGTAGGTATGATGTGAATTGATAAAAGCAAGGGTGGAATCTTATATATATATCTATCTACTGGCAAGTTCAATACCAGATGATACTATTGACTTCAACAACGAATTGCCTTTTTAGAGATGTAGATTGTACAACCGCTGCTACGTTATATTTATATAGTGAAGGAAAGTTCCGGCATATAGTAGACTTAGGATTGTTTTTACTAACATTTCATGACGGTAAAGTTAGAGAGAAGAAATCTGCGAGTGAAGAATTAGTGGGAATTAAAATTTTAATAAGGAATTGCAACAAGATAAAGTGTTTAAATTGAAGAAAATTCAGTAATGTAGTTATATAAAGACTTACAATAATGATATAATCTAGTTGTTAAAGCTAATATTGAGCAAAAGTCGGACATATCGGGCCCAATCGAACCAATTGATTTACATTCTACCTTCTTAATTCAATTTTGAGTTAAATTACTACAGATAAATTTCAATTAATTGAAGTAAAACTCAGTTAAGTCCCGAGTTATATTCTTTCCAATGATAACCAAGTAGACCATAAACTTCACATTAATTGTAATTAAATCAATGTAAAAAGAGAAAACTCTACTACAATAAATTAGTCATTAATTTTTCAATTTTTGAGATATGGGGTGTGCGAACAAAATGATCATTTAGATAGATTCACCATCATTGATTAATCAACGTGGATCTACTTATGATGTGATTTGATAACTTCAAACCATTATCAAACAACAATTGATCATATATACATGACCTTGTATGAAACCTTTTAACCGAATGTTTCTATCATTAAAAGAACAGACCGGTAATTGTTATCCACTATGATTTAAACAATCAAAATCTCGTAAAAAAATAAATTACGAGTACACACATTATCATCAAGTCCGCACCATAGCCACTATCCTCCAGTGAACAAAATTAAAAAAGGCATGCCTAAAACCACACACCGATAAAAAATAAGGTTGGATAATCAGTTAATGAGGAGAGAGACAGGATTTTTGACTGATGGTATAACCGCCTGTTCAATATTGTATGCTATTAATGGAAGTCAATTGCAAAGTCTAACGACTATTTTATGGCAATTGAATTGAAAGGTCTTCAATTGAGCTTGTTAAATGAACATCTTATTAACCGATGCCATGCAAACTGAATTGATCTTTTACATTTAAACGTTGCCAACTTTTTGTTAGTGTGACCCCGCTATCTCACCTAAATATACGCTAAATCCAATTTGGGATCCATACAAATATCTTGAAATTAGAAAAAAGAGTCACTAGAAGTCACTTAAATTTAATAACCATTTATCTATGGTGTTCAGCCTTTTCCAGCCAGAAGTCAGATTGGTACGTATATGAAAATTGACCTCTTTTTGGCCGAAACTTTATTTTTTAGGGATACTTTTATTCACACAAAAATTAGTTACTAGGTACGATATCAATATATAAAGGAGTTAATATTCCTTAATGAAGAGAGAATTGTTATGACTTTTTTTTATCATAAAACATCAATTCAAATAATACAATATAATATAATACATAACCAATGGGTCGAGTTAAGATTGAAATTAAAAAAATCGTAGATTCTAAAAAGAGAAAAGTTTGCTTTGGTAAAAGAAGTAATGGTTTATTTAAAAAGGCTAGGGAATTATCTATTTTAACTGGGAAAAAAATTGCAATCATAGTGTTAGGTGATGATGAAAACGATGTTCATACTTATACTTCAGGTAATTTGAAATCTATATTAGAAGATTATATGACAAGAACCGGTATTCAAACTGAAATCAGAACTTCAGAAGTTAAGATTGAGGATGATTCTAATGATGAAATCGAATCTGAAGCTGAAGCTTCTGAAGTTGAAAGTTCTGATAATGATGATGATGGTGTTGATGAAGATGCTATTGATTCCATTGCTGCTACTGCTGCCACCGTCGCTTTTGCCATTGAAGACGAGGAAATCGAAGATGCTGATGATGAAGCTGATATCGAAGGTGAAATGGAAAATGATATGGAAACTGACACTGGAAATACCAATCAAGGTGTATTTTCTCCATCTACAGATTTTAACGACTTAGCTAAATTCATTGATACCACCACCCAATTTAACAATTTTAATAGATCATTAGATTCTGAATCCATAAAGAAAGCTAATGAGATGTTTGATCAAATGTTTAAGTTCGATTTGGAATCAGTAAATAAAAACGAAATGGAAGAGAAATCACATTTTGATGATAGCGAAATATTAAAATTACCGGCATCTAATAATGCAGAAGGGCTTTATTTTGAGAGGATCCACATGAACTTTAATGGTAAAGTAGTATGATGAATTGATTGGTTGGTTCAATCTTTGATTCAGATTGATTGGGAAAATAGTTTGGGATTTTTTTAGGTTATTGGGTAAAAGTCAAGATCTTATCTTGCAGGTTTTTTGTTTGTCTTTGGTTTTATGATGATACGAATGATTGGCTTACTATCATTTTACGAATGATTGGCTTACTATCATTCGTATCACCATATTGTTTATTATAGTTTTCTAGATATAATTGTAGATTTAAGTAATTCTTATAAAAATATAAAGTAAAGTGTTAAAAAAAACTCCTTAAAAAATAAAAGATGATATTTTTTGGTTTTGTGTAACAATCCTAAATTTAGGAATGATAATTAAAAAAAAGAGAAATTTAATTTGTAAATTTAAGTCTTTCTTCTTCTTTTTATATACACCATATAATTTGAACTAGACATCCAGTTTGTCCAAAAGTATTTAATTAAACATCATGGGACAGAAGAAGCTTAATGGATTTATTACAAACAACCAAAAAAGAAGAATCAGCTATAAGAAAAGATCCGCAGGTTTAGTTGCCAAATGTAAGCAATTAAACGAATATTGCAATGCAGAGATTGGTTTAGTTATTAAAGATGAATGGGGTAAGTTTGATTATTATTTTTCTTCAAAGGATATGATTGATTCTTACATTTATGAATCTCTTAAAGCCAAGGAAAAAAAAGAAATAGATTCAAAGACATTAACTAGTGCTATACAAGACGGTTCATTTTTTAGTGATTTATCAAATCTCTATTTACCTGGTGGAGATTCTGATGTTCATCATCAAACTGATTCTAAATTCGATCAAGATAGAAAAGAAGAACTAGATGATGAACATATTATTAAAGAAGAAAAGTTGAATGATAAGCATATATCATCTTCTTTTGATGAAGATTATTTTCAATTGTACGATATTGTTTTACAAGATATTGAAAAACCATATTTTGAAAATATTGAAGAAACTATATTTGATGATATTTATCAAAATACTGAAAAACCTATATATGATGAAATACAATTTGTTAAACCATCGGAAGAAGTTCCAGATCTTCCTTTTCAAGAAGATGATAGCATTGATACTTATCTCTTACCTCAGCTTCATAGAGCTTAGCAATGTTAACTGACTAAATAAAGAATTTGGGCTAGGGTATGCTTGGGTTTTGTTATTATTGTTCAACCTTTTTAATTTGTCTTTTATTTCTTCCATAGTTTATATCTATACATCGAGATCTGATTTCAGTTCATTTATCTTACTTTTATTTCATTATTAAGTGTAATTATACTAAAAGATTATTCTCTGTTTGTAGTAAGTCATTATATATAACTAGAAAGCAACTAAAGAATGCACGCACATAATATTGTCCACATATCTTCCAAATCCTTTTTTTCTAAATTTAACATGCACACAAAAGAGATCATCTTTTTTTTTTTTTACCACTAACTTTAAAAACTCTTTCTTCTTTAACACACTACAGCAAAATAATCCAACCAACTATCATCATGGATTCATATGGAACCAACAATGACGATCCTGAAGATACTGATGAAGACCAGGAATCCAGTACATCGACAGGAGCTCGACTTTTATTAATCCTACTCCCTGTTAATGGTATGGTAATTTCATCATCTATGAATGGTACATTGGATCAAATAATCGAAGAATGTTGCAGGAGACTCAGAGAGAATCAGATGCATGTACATGTTCAAGATCAAAGTGAAATTAACAATGATACGTTAGCACATGAAAACATCTTCTGGTAATGAAAACAATCAAGTTATACTCCCAACAAGACAACCACCAAATATTCAATTGAATCCAGACCAATCAATTCCTGTATCAGATCCCGAAGATGAATATGACGATAATGATGATAATGATGATTACGACGACTTTGATGATGAAAATAGATTTATAAATGATAATCAATTAGTCAATCTGGAAGATATGGAAAATGCAGACTTAGAATATATACCCACTTTTATTTATGGTTTCCATAGCTGGTAGACCAATTAGAGTCAATTTTATATATTTACAATATAACTATATAACAATACACTAAGTATTAATGATATTATAGATAGCTTTTATTAAAGTGCCTGTATCAACATCAAAACGACTGATCGGTAGTAATTCGCTTCTCGATTGCGTAAGCCCTTTATCTACGGATTTTCCTTTTTCGGTTATAAGCGATTCTCAACAAAATAAATATTTTGTAGATCGAATTTAGCATAAGTTAAAAACTTGACTTGATTTGCCAAATCCTAAATTTAGAGCTTTTTCATTTTTGGAGTATAAATAACGTACCGTAAGACTGTTAATCTATTCACATTAAATTAGTTTTCCTTTCTCAAATATATCAATATCCCAATATCTATTAAAAGCAATGGGACAAAATAAGATAGAAATAAAACTTATTGCAAAACTAGCACGGAGAGCACAAACTTTCAAAAAGAGGATTAAGGGACTCTTTAATAAAGCATATGAACTCTCAGTGTTGACGAAAAGTAAAGTTGCAGTAGTCATTGTTAAAGAAGATGGTAAACTTGAAACTTATCCTTCCTCTAATCTAACTCCAATTCTACATTACTATTTAGAAAACAGGAAACCTTCAACTTCACTTCCATCACCACTTCCACCACCACTTACACCACCACAAATCCAGCAAAAATATGTTATACTGCACTCATCTATAAATTTGGATTTAATCTTTCCAGATGATGACTATCATCAAAAAGTTCAAGGACCAGCACCAAGTATTTCGAGTCATTTATTGTATCCACTTATTGAGAATTCTCAAATTGATACCCAGAATACTGATTTTGTGGAAGAAAACGTTGAAGACGAAAATACCAGTAGTGTTTTCACCATAATGTTTGAACCATATAGTTTAGATTTAGATTCTGTTTCAGATTATCCAATTTAAATATGGAAGGTAAACAAAATATATTGTGTTTATATTTGATTGGGAAATAGAAATCAGGTATACTTTTCCCTGACAATTGTTTCACTTATTATTTTAATTCTTTGTTACATTATATATAAATACAATGATTTAAGTCTATCAAAAGAGCATCTATGTAAATCCAAATTCAAAACTTATTCTCATTCAATTTCCAAGGGATTCATTAACTTGAGTAATGTTAAATATGCAAAAAGAAAGAAGCAATTTCTTTCAATTTTCATTAAATATTGTTAAACACTTCATTTACTGTCATTGAGCTTCAATAAGAATTCGGTGTTATGGATGATCTCAACGTATTCAATTACAGGTTTTCAAATTTCTACGTGCATGATTTTCATGGGTAAAGCTTATATGATTTTATCAGGTCCAATGAATCACATTCTGTATTACTATAGTTAAACAAGATAGAATGAACTTACTCAATCACAACATGTTGTATCTACGTTCATCAAACCAATTAGTAGGAGCTCCACCAACAAATAATAAAGATAAGAAAGAATTGGTTACTCCACAAAGGCCCTTACATTACCATAGTTTAATTATTTAATAAGCAAATAGATATTAATATAGGTAAATCTGATACGTTTATGTGAAGTGGCACAAATTCATTCTCAACTTATATATATATTGACTCATTAAATTAAACTATAATCCTCCAGTCATCTGTCGTAGTTGATCATATGAAACTTATTTGATCTTTGAATTTAGTGGTACTCACCATAAAATTAAAAACACCAAAACCAAATTTAAAAAATATTTCTAAATTTAAAAAAAACAAAAAAAAAGAGGGTGACTAAAAAAACTCAAAAATCATTTTAAAAACTTCTAAAATTCCTGGTTTTACAATAAATTAATCATAACAACAACTCATTATAACACAATCAATCATGCCTAGAAACAGGATCTTAATAGATTATATCTACAATGATGGTGCTAGACTCAAATGTTTTGCTTACAGGTACCCCACTCTCTTCAACAAGTCAATTGAATGTGCGACTTACAGTGCATATTTAATAAAGGTCTTAATATCTTATCATGGAACAATTCTTCATGAATTACAACTGTCTCGAGAATATCTTGCTGACAACACGTTTACCCCTACTGGTTCAATGCTTCATGAAATAATTGATCTATCAGAAGAAAGTGCCAATGAAGAAGGTTTAGAAGAACAATCATCATTAGGTAGAGAAAGAAATGGAAACAAAAACAAACTTCCACTTCAGTATATACAAGATCCTGCAAAACAAAAGTTATACGGCGGACGTAGTAAAGATAATTTACTAAAAAAGTCGGAAGAATTGGCAATATTATTTGGATTGAGTGTTACTGTAAAAATTTACAAACAGGGAAAGCTTATTACTTCTTATTTTAAATCGGGAGAGCAGGGAAATTTTGTTAAGAATTACAAAGATTACAAGCTGCTGTTGCAAATCAACTTCATAGGATTAAAATTCAGGTTGGAAGTGAATCTCAAAGTGAATCACAAAACTCAAGTCAAAATTTAGTTGAATTTAGTTCTTCTCAATATGAAAATCAAAATACTGTCGATGTTACAGCTGGTGATGTTAGAGCCGTCGAGACTCCTGATGAAACCAAAAATACAACTAATATTAGTACAAATACTAATAATAATTCCAATTTTATTAACGGTTCTGGTATCGTGGAAGTAATTGATCAAGATGAAACACCCAATACTGCAAATGATATCAATGATAGCATCAAACAAGATGCAGCATCTCCTTTTCTTGATTTATCAAATTGGTTTAAAGGCGGTAGTAGAGGTAGTAATACTGATATATCTGAAATAGATTCTAATAGGGACGACCAAGAAGAATTCGATGACAATAATAATACACTTGAACAAGCAGCTATCTCGAACCAGTATGAAGAACATAATCCACACGGAAATTTAGACATTCGTCAAGAAAAGCTGTCAGATGTGTTACATGAAGATCCAAAAGGTATTATAATTTATGAAGAGTCGGGGTCTTTTTTTGGGGAACAGCTTTCACCAAAGATCCATTTTAAATATCTAACAAATGATGAAAGGGAGGCTTTCTTAGAAAATATTAATGCAGCTACTTTTGAAAGTAACAGTTCTAGAAATCTATAAAGAATTTAGGTTAATTTAATTTATTGGTATCTCAATTTTACAGTTTTAATTTCTTTTCTTTAATACTTTAGGTAAATACAGCTGGGATTTTGGTTTTTCAAATTAATTCACTATATTTTGTTTGTTGATATCTCTTTTATTGTTGGTGTATAATAGTATATAATGTTCTTAACTACATAATAACAATATAAATAAACTAACAAATCAGAAAAACCTTCTACAAAATATCTACAAATTTAAAAAATTTAAAACACTAATTATAAGAATATTCAGAGTCTGAAGCTAGCAAAGACACATATAAACCACCAACCAACCAACCAACAAAAAAAAGACTTTAAAAATGTCGTATCCAGCTTCCCAATTAGGAAAGTCAGATAAAATATTTTGCAACTAGAAAAGAACCAAACCAGTACACAAAACGGAATAAAATTTAGATACAAAAACAAGTTGTCTACGGAAGTAATTTAAATTCAATTGAAAGCTTTTAGAACAAGCTATAAAGAATATAAACTACAGAAGTCGATAAAATAGGATCACGTCTTTTTATGCCCTCGTCTAATAGGACAGAGTTGGTAAGACAATTAACCATTCGCACGACCGGGCTAAATTTAGAGAGTTTGAGCTATAAAGTTGGGATAAATTGCAATTTTTTCTTATTACGAATATTTAATAATTTCAACAAAACTATTCAATAGTATCAACTAATACAAACCGATTAACTCCCCCTTATTGATAATACAATCATGTTGACATACAGAACATCTCATAAAAGATTAACTAAAGAATTTAAAAGGATGCAAGATAGTCCTCCACCTTATATTTTAGCTAAACCAAGTAAAGGAAATATATTGGAATGGCATTATGTATTAACTGGACCAGAAGATACTCCGTATGATCAAGGACAATATCATGGTATATTGCGTTTCCCTAAAGATTACCCATTGCTGCCACCATCAATTATAATTGTTACACCCAATGGTAGATTTGTTTGCAATACTAGTTTAGGTATGACGAATCTTTATCCTCAAAATTGGCTTCCGATTTGGAATGTGGAATCGATTTTATTAGATTTGTTGGCTCATATGACTGGTGATAAACCTATAATAGGATCAATCAATACAAATAATAGTGAAAAGAAAAGTTTGGCCAGAAATAGTAGGAAATGGAATATGACTGAAAATCCCAGATTCAAAAATTTGTTCCCTGATTTAATAATTGAAAACAGTCAATTTATAAGCCAATAAGAAGAAGAAGAAAAAGAAGAACTGAAAAGAACAAAATTATTATCTGAAACAAATAATATCATTACTGCAGATGTTGGTATTTACGAGATAGATTATAATTCTAATATCCAAAGTTATGAAGATCTTTCCCAATTTAGTTCAGATCTTGATTCAGGCTCATATTATTCACTTTAGTTATCACAGGTAATAAAAATACAGATCATCTTGGGAGCGGAATACACATATACATCTTCAATCCTGATTCATTAACAAATCTTTCATTTATTATTTCAAATCTTTGTTGCATTAAAATTGTTTAAATAATTAAATTTTTAGTACATTTTTTAATATATATTGCTATACATTTCATCAACTGTTATTTATGTGACCAATTAAAATTTTCTGACATACGAACCGACACAACACAATACAAGAATAACATTAGAATCAAAATTATATTACATTCATGACTATATCTAACTTGTATATTTGCTAATCATCTATCAAATCATACCCCCAGCAATGGAAGAACAACTTATCGTTAAGGATAAAACTGTCAGAAATCAAGAACTCAATAGAAAATTTAAAGAATTGGTTCAAATATTAGTGCTGTTGAATTTACTAATGAGATTACAGTACACAGTCAATATAACAAGAGAGGAAGAAATTGACACTCAAACTTCATCAGATTTCAATTTCATATCACAAACATACATCTTTAGCATTTAGAGATTACCAGATCTTGAAACGGATCTGGAGGCTGATCTGATAAACAGAATTAAAATGAGTTACTAAAAAATAATATTAGTCTGAGAGCATCATTTAGACCTAGCAAACAAAACAATCACCTCAATGAATTCAATGGTTGTAAAATTGATACTTTCATAATTTTCATGGACCAAGCTTAAGCGGTTTCATTAGGTCTAATTAATTAGATTTTGATATGTCTTGGTCTTATTTTCTAAACTGAGAGCCAAATAAAAGGACTGCAATGTTTTTGGGCAAATGATTGTTTACAATGATTCTTCTGTCACTAGTCCAATTCATAGGTCTTTATTATAAATGGAGTTGAGAAATTCTTGGTCAACGGAGAACCTAACATTGGTAAATGATTAAATAGATTTTAATATATATAAATCTGAATTAATACCAATTCACACAAAAACATTGATATCTAATCAATTGTTTTCTTCAAGTAAACGATAATCCACCAGTAATCTGTTAGATATTTTATTCCATAGCATTACGTTTAACACCCTAATAGTATCAAATTTTATCTTTTCGTTCTCCCATAAAAATCAAAACTCTTAATAATTTTTTTAAAAAAAAGATGATTAAAAAATAATCCTAAATTTAAAAAAAAAGTGATTAAAAAAAAAATATAAATAAATTTAAATTTTCTTGTTTTACCACTAATCAATTCAAACAATCATCACACAGTCAAACATGGGAAAACAAACTGTTCCAGAAGAGTATAATAGATGTAAAGATAAACGAATCAGTTATTTAAGAAACTGGTTCCCAACTCTCTTCAACAAGCAAATCGAATGTGCTACATATAATGGTTATTTCATTGACGTTATTATAGCTTATCATAATATAATTCTACACGAATTAAAAATTTCTCGTGAATCTCTAGACACTGATACTAGGGAAAATAATGGTTCAATTTTGGATAAAAGAGTTGAAACATTAGAAGATAGCTCTGATTCAGAGGAACATTCACCATTAGACGAAGATAGAAAAGGAAATAGAACAGCACGGGCTCTAAAGTTCATAAAAGATCCAAAAGAGAGAAAGAAAAGTGGAGAAACTAGTAAAGTTGGGTTACTTAAAAGAGCTAAACAATTAGCAATAATAATTGGATTGAGTGTTACTGTAAAAATTTACAAACAAGGAAAGCTTATTACTTATTATTCTAAATCAGGAGAGCAGGGAAATTTTGTTAAATCAGAATTACAAAGATTACAAGCTGCTGTTGCAAAGCAACTTCATAGGATTAAAATTCAGGTTGGAAGTGAATCTCAAAGTGAATCACAAAATTTAAGTCAAAATTTAACTGAATTTAGTTCTTCTCAATTTGAAAAACACAATACTAGTGATGTTACAGCTGATAATATTAGAGCTGTTGAAAATACTTCTGAAACCAATAATACAAGTAATATTAGTACAAATACTAATGATAATTCCAATTTTCTTAACAGTTCTGGTACCGTGGAAGTAATTGATCAAAATGAAACACCCAATACTGCAAATGATATCAATGATAGCATCAAACAAGATGCAGCTTCTTATGATGATGATTTATCAGATTGGTTTGCAGGAGTTAGTGGCGGTGGCAGGGGTGGTAATACTGATATATCTGAGATAGATTCTAATAGGGACTACCAAGAAGAATTCGATGACAATAATAGTACACTTGAACAAGCAGATATCTCGAACCAGCATGAAGAGCATAATCCGCACGGAAATTTGGACATTCGTCAAGAAAAGCTGTCAGATGTGTTACATGAAGATCCAAAAGGTATTATAATTTATGAAGAGTCGGCGTCTTTTTTTTGGGAACAGCTATCACCAGAGATCCATTTTAATTTTAAAGATCTAACAAATGATCAAAGGGAGGCCTTCTTAGAATATATTAATGCAGCTACTTTTGAAAGTAAAGTTCTAGAAATCTAGAAAGAATTTTGGTTAATTTGATTTATTGTTATTTTAGTTTTGGTTTAATTTGTTTTTAATTTAATTCTCAATGTTTCTGTCAGTCAACTAAGCGAGTCGTGTTATAATATTTTTAAATATACAATAGTAAAATCCAAAAATCCAAAGTAATGATGTTTCTCGCCATGCTTTAAACATAGCCCAACCCCGAAAATACTAATAAGTTTAAATAATTTAAAGATATTTCGGTTTACCTTTTCAATTTTATCAACCACATCATGATGTTAGACCTATTAAGACCTATTATTTCGTAGTCAGAATTATACGAATAATTCCATGAGTGTTTGTTAACTGTTAGAAAAAGGAATAATAAGAGAAACTAAATGCTATTATTGCTTTCATTAGGTCAAACAATCAAAGAATGTCGTTTCCGGTATTGTAATTAGACAGTTATATTCTGTTTTGCAACAAACTAAATATGTAGACAGATGCAGGAACAAACCACAAAATATAATCAAAAGGGATTTAGCAATAGCGACCATTCACTAATGAGATTCAAAACTGTAAATTTAGAAAACAAATGTAATATACGAACAAAAATAAAAATTGTGCCGAAAAAAAAATGTCAATCTTTCCGAAATTTTTATTATATAAATTTTTTAACTCCCCCTTAAAAAAATTAAAATTTTAAAACGTTAACGACAAAAATGGAACAATCTGCAAGTTTTACCGAATACAATCCATTTTTACGAAACATTATTTTTAACAAAATATTTCAAAGTTTGCTTCAAACCTTAACAACAATGCAGACATTGATTGATAATCAATATGGGGTTATAGTCATTAAAGAAAATAATGAAATAGTCGTTGAAGGATCAATGGATATAGATTCAATTATATTGATGTATTGTATGAGTATTAATTCTATTAGTGATTCTGAAATTGATAGCGACCAACTTTCCTGGAATGATAGATCGAGGAGACATCTTTGCAGAGTGAGAAGACAATTTTGTCTTGGAAAAGTTCATATTCTAAGTTTGTTAACAGGGTATAAAATTGGTGCATTATTAAGTCGTGAAGATGGTACTTTTGATGTTATTTCAAACTGTCCTATTGAAGAAATATTGCATGAATATTGGTTTCCCTCCTATGAAATAGATGAATTAGCCACCGATGTTATACATAGTAGACTGCACTCTCCAGCACATCCATTACAAGATTTATCTGACTACTATGATCCGTCGTAAGTACATGCTTCCAATGTCACCGTATTGTATAAATACTTCAATTATCCAATCTCCATCCATGTAATTGGTTAATAATTTCGGGGACTTATTTCATTAGCGGCTTTTTATATAAATTAATACAATATGATTTCATTCAGAGAAAGAATTCTATTGTTTGCAAAGTATACAGATTTTAATAAATGTAAATTTGTTTAATTATCTTACTATAGTTTGATTCAAACACTTATTATGATTAATATAATGACAAGGCTAAAATTGCTGTAAAGCTATTGTCTCGGGATGTAGATATAAATAGTAGTGTACTAGTTTCAACTAATATAATGTTTGTAGAATTAAGTCAGCCTTACCAATGATCACAATCTGCAGTAGTTAGAATCACTTGACTTATTATTAAAAATAATTAGAATTAATTATATATAAAATAATATAAGAAAGCGTTAGTTCTACAACTTCTTTTATGAAATCTTTTCAAGGGATATTTAGTTTTTATTAGTTTTCCAAAAACAAGGACTTTTGAATTACTCCAATTTTCAATCTTATAAATGAATTACCAATTCATTTGTAATTATATTTTCTCCAAACTTAATCCTTAAAACCAACGTTGTTTAACAGCCATTCGTATTTAGCGACTTACGAATTCTTATCATATGATTAAAGCTCGTGACTCTTATATGCCTGACGACTGTCTGTTTTAACCAATTACCTACAAGCCGGGGATCCCCTAACCGCCAAAGAATTACAAAATTTGGTATCGTATTTTAACACAGCTTACTACCTAAGTTACAACCACAGGTATCCTTTTCTACTTCGATATCTACAAACAAAGTTTTATTCACCCAAATATATGAGTTTTACCTAGCATTTAGTTCGTCTATACGCACTTCATTTTTATAGTTCTCTTAGCTTATAAAAATAAAAGTAGGCGTGATATATGTCATATGATAGAAGGGGGCATATAATCCTACTCTATCGAGTCTTACAAAGCGCAAGTTTTAAGCCATGGAATTTTAAACTTCTAAAAACGAACGTAAAACAGATTCTGTTTGGTTTTGTGTAATTTGGCTTAAATTAGAAACTTCAAAATTAATAAAGATTGAAGTTTCCCTCTTTCATCTTCTACCAATTCTTTTTAATTATCATTAAAAGTTAGTTTTTATAATCAAAGATTCGTCCTTTTCAACTGATTCAAATGAGTAACACTACTAATAAGGGTCAACGCAACCGAGGTCTGCATAAGCTTGAAGGTTTAACTCAAGATGGTCAAAAAAGAAAGAACAGTAACAGAAAAAGAACTGGCGGAATCATAAAAAAAGCCAGAGCTTTAAATACTCATTGTAATACTGAACTAGCAGTGATTGTAAAAGATGAATTTGGTAAAATCACTAGTCTCGTCACTTCAAATCATATGATTGATGAAGCAATTAGTCAATTGCAATCACTTAAGAATAAGTTAATAACTGAAGCAGGAGAGAAAATCGAAAAATCGACCAACGATAAACTGAATCAACTTTGCAATGATAAAACTCACCAAGATCCTAAACCCACTCAGATTAATCTCAGTCCAGAAAATGAAAAGACACTTGATATAACACGGTTTAATGTATTACAGAGGAATATTCAATCAGTTCCACAAGTCGAAATTTCTCAAAGAAATAATCGAGAATCCGATTCGTTTCAAGATTGTTCTTCATATTTTATGCAACATCATTCAGCTACTGATCAACCACAGGAAACTAATTTGACGGGCAGTAGTTCTCAAATGAAAAGATCAAACCCCATTGACGTTGAAAAGGTGAAGACAAATCATGTTAAAGAGGCTAAACTATACGAAAATTGTAAAGGTGGTAGCAAATATATTGAAAGACTGTTTCAAAATACTCTTACTAATGATGATATTAACCAAAATACTCCTCCTTTCAATTTGAATAGTAACCTTAATCAGAATAATATTGAATCAAAATTAGATGATAATGCAGCCCATCTACATAACTCCGATACCAATGTTAGTAAAACTTATTTTGCTGATGATGTACAGAATCCAGCTATATCAACTCAAAGTCTTATATTTAATGCAAATTTCACTCAAGATGTTGGTAATGGAGTCACCTTTAATACTAGTTGTTTGGATCCAAATTTATCAACTAATCAAAATAATTTTGAACAAGTTAGCGATTTAAGCTATGACAAGGATTATAAACCTAGTTCAGACTCTAGTGAAATAATATACATAAACGTCGCTTGGCAGAATACACCCTTTAACTAAAGCTAACATTTTTATTTACTATTATTTGTTAGTTGAATTTAGTTTTCGTGGTTATTTTCAATTGATATTTCATTTGAGTTCTACCCTTTTTATCAATATGTTTTATGTTATTTGACTCTTTTAGTACGTTGATGCTTCTTTATTTACTTAGTTATTTCTGTTACTTAGATTAACAGCAGGATGTTATACCCTAAGCTTCTGTTCTACATTCCTTGTGAGTAAGATATTTTTTTACACGTTAATACATAATCTTTTAAATTGAATTTTAACTAATTGTAAAGCAAAATCAATTGAAAGGACAAAAATTGTTTAAAGTTCTATTATAAATTCAATACACCATTTCTCACTCTGGAATTAATAAAATCAATTCACTAGCTTTGTGAATTGCTTATGATCCATGAAAAAAGTTGGTTTAATTAGAATGACTAGGATACGACTGATAGTTCATTTTAACCAGTAGAAGTAGAATTGATGTATACTGACTGCATTGGGATTAGTTTGAGTGATTCTTTTTTTTTTCTGATAAGCTAAAAATAGCATCAGTTATAAAACAACTTATTCCAAGAAGTTTTCTTCTTCTCTATAACAATTCAGCTAAATCATAATTATCATGTTATCACCATTAACACAAAAGCGACTTGCCACAGAAATAAGAAATATTCTTAATGATCCACCTCCGTATATCATAGCTAAACCAAAGGAAGATAACATTCTAGAATGGCACTTCGTAATAACTGGGCCTGAAAATACACCATTTAGTCAGGGTCAATATCATGGTATTATGTTATTTCCTATTATATTTCCATTAGGACCACCTTCGATTTCAATTATTACTCCAAACGGTAGATTTGCCTGTAATACGACATTGTGTTTGTCTATGACAGACTATCATCCTGATGATTGGACTCCTGCGTGGAAAGTGCCATCTATGCTACTTGGGTTTTTAAGTTTTATGACAGATAATGAACCTACCACTGGTTCCATAGTTACTGATGATAGCACAAAGAAACAATTGGCTAAGGAAAGTAAAAAATGGAATAATGATAATAACCCAATCTTCAAAGATATATTTCCAGATTTAGTTGTTGAAAATATTCAATTTATAAGACAACAAGAAGGAGAAGAAGAAGAAGAAAGAGCAAGAATAAATAATATAAATGGTCCAAACAATAATGGGGAAAATAATCATATTACAAGAGAAACAGACCAATTTTTTAATGATATGTCTTCCTATTATAATCCATGATTACTGTAAAGTTCAAGTGTAATTTTACTCGGTCTATTAATTAGTCGATTGAATTCATCAAAATTATTTGTATCATCTCACAGCCTTCCTTCATCAATAGTCTCATTAGATTATATTAGAACACTTCAAACAATTTTCTTATTGTTAGTGACAATCTACACTTCAATTTAGAACAGTATGTTGTTGGTAATCTGATATCCTTTGAAAGCAAAGATTAGAAATTGATTATTGATAAAAGAAATAAGTATAATAAATGGAAATATTTTTGATCAATTCTTATCAAGCCTATCTCAAATTATTGTCAAGCTAAATATGATGTGGAAATAATTTAACTATCATTTAAAATTTAATTTCACTTATGATTCTTTGTTGATTGGTTTTATTTGTCGTCGTTGTTTTCAATTGAAATTTTATTCCACCTATACCATTTTTATTACTTTGATTAATGTTATTTAATGTTTCTTTATTTCCTTACTAATTTCTGTTGCTTAACTAAAAAGCAGGTTGTTATAGCCCAAATTTCTATTCTACATACTTTTTCAGGAATACACTTTTATATATACTAATAAAAAATCTTCTAAATAAAATTATAAAGCCAGGCAATACAATATTATAAATAGTAATCTATGCTTTATGACAATGGCCCAAGTTCAATGTCCATCTAGTAAACTTTTTTTGAGGCGAATCAATTCTTCTACGGTTTAATTTCTTAATTTAGCTTATTAACTATTCTTAGATTATAGTTCATGTATATACACCATAAGAGCATCAGTAAATCATAATTTATCCTTTGTAAAATTATCTGCCCCCTCATGCTAAATTTAACCACTTTAAAAAAACATTTAAAAAGCTATAATGACAAGCCTCCAACCAATTTATTTTAATATTTTCTTCTTCTTTTTCTTCTTCTTTTTCTTCTTCTTCTTCTTATTCTTATTCTTAATCTTATTCTTAATCTTATTCTTCATCAACTTTATATGATTTCTTAATTAACAAAATCAAATACAAGATCAAATATCATAAACAATACTAACTATGAGACAAAAGGATTCACAGGAAAACAGAATAGAAAATGAGGAATCAAAATCTTCAACCATATATAAAATTGGAAAAATTATACTTTATGACCATGGTGCAACCTCGACTTATGCCTCAAATGGTGATATAGATGGTATAATTGAGGAATTCAATAGTAGACGCCAACGCCAGATAAGTAAACAAGTTCAAAGTTTGAGTGACATTGAACAGCAAACTAATCAAAAATCAGTATCATCTGTTGGTGGATCTGCTATTCAAAAAGTATCACAACATCAAGTTAGATCCTTTATTCCTACATCAGGATCATTAAACGAATATTTCTATCCAAGATCAGATTCTGATGATGATGATGAGGTGGAGGACGAGGAAAGTGAACAGGATATCGATGAATATGACAAAGATGTTGGTACTTTCAACATGTATAAAACGTTGAATCAATCATGCCAGTTCAGTGAAGATTTGGAAGAGTTAGGTCCTCAAGAATTATATATTTTTATCTATGGAAATGTGGTTCAAATCTTTTTAAACTAGAATTCAACTAGTGTATAGAAATCCTTGTTAAGCAATCGTATCCAAAAAAATGTCGTCACTTTCCAAATAATGTAAACATAAATAAGCTCTTTTTTGCAACAAAAGGAAAGTAATACACAAAAACAAAGCAAACGCCAGATAGGATCGAAGACCAAACGAAAAAGGAGAACTAAGATGAAATGAAATCTTTGAAGTCTAAACGCTCCAACCTTTTACCTATTCTTGAAAACCCAACAAATTAAAGTGATACCTGTTTCTCCTCACTTGAAAGTTATGCAAAAATGGATTTTTGGTCTTGTCTTAAATTAAGAAATAATATAACTTTGTGCAGGACTGTTTTGGAGAAACATAAAAATCAAATTGAAATAGGTCTTTTTATCTGTTACCTATCACACATCAATTACACAATCATATTTTATCATACAGTCAAGTTACATAGTATTCTCAATTAAGGAATCATAAATACCAATTCAATTTACTTAGCAACAATAAAATGGTTAACAAATCCTTGAAAACCGAATTGAGATCTAATATTAAGGAGAGGTACAAGACGTTCTATGATCGGTACCAAGGTCTTCTTAGTCTGGTTGAGTTTTTTGCTATAATAATCGGTGTTACGGTACGTTTGATTTTGACTTATGATGATAAATTGCATAAGGAATTTTTAGTATCTGGTGAAGAAGCTGCTAAGGCCGTTGAAGAACAATTAGAACAAATAAAAAAATTAGCAAAATTAGACCCAAAACCAAACCAAAAGCATAAAATCACCAAACCAAAAGCAAAAAAAGGTAATAGAAAGGCACTTGACAAGACATATTTAGCTAATTCAACTCGGAGAAGAAAAAGCCAAAACGCAAGACAAAAAACATTATTCAAAAAAACTGAGGAACTAGCAGTCCTATGTGGTATTCAAGCATCCATCGTAATCAGTCGTAACGGAAAAGAAATTGTATCTGGAAATTTTGGTGAAATGAGACATGATAAAGAAGAATTGAAAATATTAACTAGATTAATTAAAAGACAAGAAGAGAAATCATGCACAAACAAAGATCCGCCTGTTGTTATGCCGAATGATGAACAACCTGCTGAAGTTAATGATGCTAGCAATGACGAACCAAATGATATTCCTCAAGAAAATGAAGACGATACTGATAATTCATATGAAGATTTCTCTAGCGATTTATATGGACATTATGCTTCATGGGAAGTTTTAAATACTACTCCAAATGATTTCGAAACTAGATCTACCAATAAAGCCGAAGAAACTGGTAATATTTCAATGAAAGCCTCAGAAAATACCCAGGTTAATCAGAAACAGAATTTATATTTGAACAGTAATTCCCAAACTGAAACTGCTGCTAGTAATAATATTGATTTAATTTCTGATGACCTTATTAATTTCAAGGAAAAACAAGAACTTCCATCCTGTTACATGAGGTTTAGTCCACCTCCTGATATGATTACATTTTGAATGATATATTCAATTGAGTGGTTAGAAAATAAATTTATGATAACAAACGACTGAAAAGTCAATATTATAAATATCTGGCCTATTTATAGTACAATATAAGTTGATATTAGTATGTAGAAGGTGATATTCTATGTTTTAAATATATATATTGATAAATTGAGTATTTCATTACGTAGAAGTTAAGGCCATCTGTTAACTGATGATATTTTGCCCCCACTCGTCTTTATAAAATAGAATTACATAGTAGAGACTAGTGTTCTTGAGGTTGAATAATATAAAATCAGACAAATTTTCTTGATGATCTAATTTAAATTTAATTCAATCAGTTTTTTCAGACAAAAACAAAAACAAAAACAAAAACAGACATTTTTTTTCTTTTTTTTTTTTTAATTGCCGCAATAGGTACTCAAAATTAAAATAGTGAGTGAGTGAAAAAAAGGGAAAATGTTTCTTGTATTTAGGAAGGGAACTTTTTTTCTGTGATCATATTTTAGGATTTATTCATTTATTCATTTATTCATTCATTTCCTATCTACTCATTATATATATCAGCTCAACTTAACTCAACTCAAAAACTCTGAATGAATCAAAATAATATTGAAAGTCCACCAGCACAGGAAGATCCAGAAGATGACAATGACAATAACCATACAAGCCAATTTATCTATGAAAGAACATATCTTTATCAGAATCAACAAAATACCATATATGAATACGGTATTGATGAATCACAATTCATTTTGTCTATTTTGAATAATGTGATAGAAAATCTTCCAATTCAAGATCTAACATCACTTTATGAAACCTCCATAATTAATGAATCATTGGATAATAACGAGATAAATTTTGATTTGGAGAATTATTACTTAGGAGTACCATTACACAGGCAAAGAAGTAATGCCATTGATTACTACGATAATGATAACGAGGATAGTGTCGACGCCGCTGATGTTGCTGCTACTAATTATGAAGATGATGAAGATTATTTTATCATTTTTTGGTATTATTTAAACTTGGGTTAAGGAATTGGATTAACCAAACGTTTTTCAAAATACTGATTACAATCAACAAAATATATTCATATATTAAGGGAATTGGTTTATTTAATGAGAAGGGTGGAGATTTGTGTCAATATAGAATGATATTTTTTAGATATTTAGTTTAGTTTATTTTACTTAAATTGACTTATTAAGAATAAAATAAGGTAAACGAAATCTAATAATAGCATCCCTAGGCGGGGTCAAATCTTATTTGAACACTAATTAATCATTTTAAAAGGTTTAGTCGCTCACCATCTTAACCACATGGAAACTGATAGAACTTTGTTTTCTTTACAGTTGAAATACACCGATGCACCTACGTTTTCGCAGCTACCGCCAAACAATTTTGTTTGAAATAATCCGTTACACAAACCCAATAAAAACAAAACAAACAAAAATAAAAAAAGAGATTTTATCTCAGTCATAAATTTAGAGAAATAGCGTCGTGCAATCTGAAAAAAAAAAAGTTTCGCAACTTCTAAATAAATGATGTCTCTGTAAAATGGTCTATAAATACGACGCTACTTCCCTTTCAAATTCCTTTTAAGTTATATTACTTTCTTTGTTTCACTATCAACAGCATATCCTTTTACTTTTCATCTAATGCCACCTTCAGAATCATCCTCCAATTTAGGCAGATCTAGACTTTCATGGGAGTTAATTGAAGTTTTAAGAAACAGAAAATCAACTTTCTTTAAAAGGCTTAAAGGTATTATTGGTGGTGGTCTTCAAATAAATAAATACACAGGTTGTGAAATTGCTATTTTAGTTTCCTTTGAAGGTGAAGTTTATTCCCATTGTACTTGTGATTTGAATGAAATTTTAGATAAACATAAAGCCACCGATCCAAATAGTAAATCTCAAAATCTTTGTAAAGACATCGTTAGAGATCTTATTAAAAAATATGAAGCAGCTGATCAAGGAGTAAGAATAGAAAATCAAGTTGGAAGAAGTATTGATCAAACAAGAAGAAATTCCGAATCCACAAGTTCTTTAGCTTCTTCAAGTTCGGAACTTTATTCCGCTTTTGATGATTATAATGAGTCGGGAAATACATGTTTAGAAATTCTAGATTTAGAAAATGATCCTTTGCTTTCAACAATTATCTTAGATTTAAATGATAACTATTTCCATTAAGTTTTACTTTGATTTACTTTATGTTGTTTATCCTCTTTCATTTCAATCGTTTAACATTTAATTCATTTATTTCGTTTAATCTACTTTATGTTTTGTTTCGTTGCCCTTTGATAGCCGACTATTTACTGTGATACCCATTTTTAATTCTACTAATAAAAACCAAAAACAAAACCAAAATCTCAAAAAAAAAAAAAACAAGGGCCAAATAATGGAGTTTTTATGAACAACATACTTAGTTTTGAACTTTCTCCATATACTTTAGTTTAAATTTTGTTAAAAACTTTTATAGTACAATGAATAACAAAATTGAAAAAGATGAAACTCATTGTAATCTCAACCATCTCTCAATGGTTGCTTTCATTGAATGTATATGTTTAACCTTTAACTTTCTTCCACTTTCTTATTACATACTTCAGATTACAAGTAAACCGTCTACACTTAACACCATGAATATCCCTATAACTAATACACTATTATAAATCGATTATGATAACTAATTATAAAAACAAAATGAATCTATATCATAACATTATCTAAACTTTTACTGCATGATAGTTGAACAAATACCACCTCCAATTGATCTATCTATAACATATTGACAATCATTCATCACCAAATATTTTAATCGAGAATCATAAATCACTTTATGATATTCCTTACAAATACTATAATATTGAGCATCATTATTATCAGTTTTGAAGAATACATTGATTGAATTTAACGCATATTTCTCCTTTTGATTAAATTTATCATGCTGGAATAATTGATTATTGAATTTAAGAATCTCAATATTAGGGAATAATGATAATATCCCACTATTGAATAATATCTCGGGATTTAAATGATTAGGAGCATTTTTATATTTTAAATTGATAGATATTTTACTCAAATGAGGACTAATAAATGATGATAAATAATCATAATACCGTAATTGACAATGAGTAGTGAAATTTAACAGTTTTAAATTGATTAATTTTTCATTTAAATGATGTAATTGTAATTGATCTAATGTCATTACATTAAAACTTTTATTAAGAAAAATTTCAAATGATTCAATTTGATCTAAATGGAATATATCATTCAAAACTTCTAAATTCTTACAAAGTCTAATATCAAAGTTTAAACTTAACGATTTAACTTGTTTAAACTGTACTTTTAATGATTTGAAATGATCTAATATTTCAGTGGAGAAATTATTTAATTTTATAGCTTTTAATTGACCATATATTGAAGTAAACCCATCAATGATTAATCTATTAGCTTCAGGATCACCCAATGGATCGAAATTAAGATTTAATTCGGTTAAATCTGATAATCGTTGATAATCAATACCAAAATTATTCATCAGATTGATTTGGAAATGATTGAAAGTATATGGTAAAGGAGATTTATAATGTTGATACATATGAAATTTGGTGTATGGTAACATTTGATTTAAACTATGTTTGAATTCTGGTGAGAAATCGGTGAAATAAAACAATACTTTCTTAATCAATTGTCTTTTAGTTTGAAATTGATCTAGATTCATAAGTCTTAAAAAGGTAGGTTTATTAATTATAGTATAATCAAGATAAAATTTGGTATGTAAACCTGGTTGAACACAAATCCCCATTTGATCGGAACCATAACTATCATAATTATACACCACTATATGTTTGAATAATCTATGCATGCAATAAAAGTACATGGTGGAGTTGACAAGTGATAAGTTGATGACATCGAATTGATTTAAATTATCAAGAATTTGAAAGATGATATCATCAGGTAAGCTATCTAAATAGATAAGATTTCTTTCAGGCCATATATGAGATATTATGTTTGATGTTGTAGTAACTATTGATGATGATGACTTTGATTTATCTGATAAACTGCTGCCATTGTTTGTGTAATTAAGCGCCAAAAGATGCTGTTGTTCTAGATCTGATTTCAATTTATGAGTATATCGTGATATGATGGTTTCATGAACCAATAGTAGGAATACTATGATGATACATAGTTCAACTAAGGTTATCATGGTATATGCCTTGGTTTAAATATGGTTGTAAAAAGGAGTGTTATTTTAAATGAAACGAAAGTATAAATCCGTGCAAAGATGAGAGTTACCTTCAAACAGTGAGATGAGGGTATGAGATTGTACACTACTGATAATATACCACTGTTTAATAATAATAATTAGTGGTTAATGGAAGTTATATCATGAGACTATACTATATATACATGTATACATATATAATTTACATATCATTTGGTAAATCAAGTTGTTTATATATCATTTGACAATGGATCTAGACACTCAAATTTTAATGACGTAAAATAACAACTGATGGCTACCGCTACTGAGAAGAAAAACCAATTTTGTGGAGAAGTGAGAAATGTGGGGGAAAACAGCGAATAAACAAAATGTTGTTTGTAATAAACATTTTTAATCTAGACTGTATAGATTAGCTAAACATACACATCCATTATCCATTGTCTATTGTTTTTTGTTTATTTGTTTACTTAAATCTAGGAGGGGAGAGCTCGAGTTAAAGTTATCTTATCAATTTCGTTTAAAGGTCTTACTCCTTTTTAACTCTTTTACTTGTCCTTTTTGCAGGTGATTTGCTTGTTGCATCCCCTCTTTTTCGTTTACTATCACTACCACCACCACTAGTTTCACTCTCTTCTTTCACTTGCTTCTTTAATGGTTTTTGTAAATCAGGTACAAAACAACTGGTTCTACCTCCTATGGTAACATAATCAACTCCATATCCTTCACTAGTCTTAACCTTTGGTCCCTTTTTCCTCGCTTTACCCCATCTAAATATCATTAACCAATCATTAGGAAATTTCGTCACTTCTCCTTCCACTTTAACACTATATTGACATACATAAATAATCGAATTATATAATCTTTCAATTATAGGATCAATTATTGTCTTATCATCATTACTAACTATCTTATTTGAAATCACTTCAGTAGGATGAATTCGAGCATTATAACATACTTCATCTCCTACCCAATTCCCAATTCCTGCAAAATATGCTTGATCTAATAATAAACTTTTAATAGGAACTTTCTTCTTTAAGATTAATTGATTGAAATCAACAAGTGGTAAGATCGGTCTTCCATAATTATCAGGTGCTGGATCACCCCAGATGAATTCTTTATCTTTCTTGGCATCATAAGCTAGTGGCTTAGAATAATCAGGTCCTAATGCATTTAAAGGACTTTGAGTTAATAAACTTTCATTAGTTTGATATTCATCTCCTAATAATAACCGTATTCTACCTAATCTTCTTGCATCGATAAACGCTAAATCTAATTTTGAATCATCTTTTTCTAAAACTAATTCCATTTTAGAAAATCTTGGAGGCCATTCAGTTACTACTTCTTCCTCTTCCTCTTCTACTACCTCTTCTTCTGTCTCTTCCTTTTTAAAATACTTTGATTCAGTTCCAGTCTCCTTTGCTTTATTCAATTTATCCAAGACTTTAACATCACCACCACTCTCCATGAATATCATATGTGATTTAACATTCTTAATCTTAATCATACCAGTCATTCCAAAATGCATAAGAAACACCCCTGTCTTCTTCGGCTCATTGGCCAATTTCAATCTTATCCAAAAATACTTCCCATGTCTACCAATCGAATCAATGACTGAATTGGTCAAATTATTAGTTAATTTTTGTAATTCTCCTTCAGGATCAGTAGCATTCTTTAAAGCTGGGAATAATAAATTATCATTATGTAAATTGACTTTAGCAATCTTATAACCTAATACATTTCTTCTTAATAAAGCACATACATGAGCTACCTATATTAGTTGGTTAGTTAATATTCAGATTTTTCATTATTTAACGTGTATCGCGTTTGATTTGAAGATATCGTTCAAAATTCTTCTAAGAAGACCGTTACACTCTAATTAAAGGTAAATTGCTTACTTCTGATACTTCAGGCATCGTTACAATAGTACTAGAACTTGTGTTGATATAACAATGTAGTGTATGAATCCTTAAGTAGATGTACCTAGTAGTACTAATAGTGTAAATCAAAATTTGGTTTACAATTTTCGCACCAACTTAAAATTATAATTGAGGGCAAAAGGAGTGATGCTAGATAACACATTCTATATCATCAACCATTACAATCATACACATATATACACATACCCAGAATTGATCAATCATGAATCGATTATTTGGATCAAAAAGCACAGTGCCCAAACCATCATTGAATGATGCAGTGAAAAACATTGATGAAAGAGTAGGAGCTCTTGATGTTAAATTAACCAAGATAAATGCAGAATTATCAACATATCAACAAAAGATAAGTAGAATGAGAGATGGACCAGGTAAGAATGCCTTGAAACAGAAAGCATTGAAGTTATTAAGACAAAGGAAGCAGATTGAGGCTCAAAAGGATCAATTAGAGAATCAATCATGGAATATGACTCAAGCTCAAATGACCACTGATAATTTACAAAATACAATGATTACCGTTGATGCCATGAAAACAGCTAATAAAACTTTAAAACAAACATATGGTAAGATAGATATCGATAAGATAGAATCCTTACAGGATGAAATGTTGGATTTGATTGATAAATCAAATGAATTACAAGAAGCTTTACTGACAAGTTATGATGTACCTGATGATATAAGTGAAAGTGAATTAGATGCTGAATTAGATGCATTAGGTGAAGAAATGGATTATGAAAATGAATTAGCTGAAAGTGGGGTCCCAAGTTATTTGAATTCAGATGCTTTGGGTACCGATAATTTACCAACCTTTATTGATGAACAACCAACTGAAGAAAGTGCTGCTAAAATCGCTAATTAACTTAATCTAATCTAATTAAATATTTTATTTTTTAATATATATATATACACTTAGTTAATATCTATTTACAAATGGTTTAACTAACTCTTTTAATAGCCATGAAATAATTACCAACATCGGGAGTGGAAGTGAACTTCCATCCATAAGCAGGTAAATAAATACATCCCTTAGTATCAATAACTTTAAATGAACTCTTTCTTTCTGGATCTTTATCAAACCATTCTCTAATTTCTGATTGATCAATATATTTTTCTAATGTATGAGTTCCAACAGGAACTATTCCCAATATATGTTCACCCATAAAGATTGTGGTAAACCAACTTACAAAATCTCGATTAATAGTAGATATGAAAACCCAACCTCCCACATTAACTTTATTTAAGGCCTCAATTAATACCTTTGAAGGATGATCGACATGCTCTAACATTTCAAACATCGTCACCACATCATATGTTTCTGATTTGGGTATATCTTCAATAGCCATTAACTCATAGTTAAGTTTATGTTCATCTTCATTTAACATTGGATCTTTCAATTTATGTAATTTTGCGGCTTCTAATACATCCTTCGATAAATCAATTCCTTTGACACTCTTTATAAAACTTAATCTAGCCATTGATTCTGATAATATCCCTCCTCCACAACCAATATCCAATACACTAAGTTTCGAAGCATTCAAGATATCATCTCTTCTTTCTTCTTGTTCTTGAATTATAGTATTTCTCACTGGTTTAGGTAACAAATCAACATTGAAAGGAGGAATATAAACTTGTTCATCTTCAGGAGTTTCTGGATCATTCAACTGTATATGATTACGAATGGTACTATAGATGAAATCCATTCTCAATAAGTTCATTTTATGTAAGATTCTTTGAGGTCCATTAACATCCCACCAACTTGATGCCAAGGCATTAAAATGTGACATTTCATCTTCTGATAATGATGTGAATCCAGAATTGGTGGAATGAAGACGTGAACTACTTCTTATACCAATCCTGATACCAATTGTTATACAACTAGGTATAGTTCGTACAGGAAGTCTCATAGTTGTTATCAATATTGACTTGTCGTATACGAGTTCACAGCAAACTAACAAAATATTTTCCATTGAACAATTTTAACCTCGCGCGGAATAAACACTTTAAAAATTGAAAATATGCTTTTAACTGTATACTGTTTTGATAAACACTTATATAACTTATCTATACACCTCTAACTGACGGAGTCCATATGAAATGTCGGATGATGAGGAGAGTTTGGCAGCAACTAGATCGAGACGTGCCAACGCTGGGTCTCGATTGAAGCAGTTGATTGCGTTGGAAGAACAATCTTCTGATCATTTAAATCAATTCGTAACTGAAGATGATGAAAATGTTAATTTATTATTCCAAGAAGATGAAAATGATGATGAATTCATAGATGAAGACATAGATAATGAAAATTTAGAAGGGATAGATGAAGAAGATGATGAAGAAGGAGGGGATGAATCAACATCCCATAAAAGAACTCGAGAAGAAGTTGATGAAGAAGATGATGACGATCAAGATGAAACTAATGTGAATTCGGATGATGTGTTGTCTGATTCAGATCTTTCCATGTCTGATTCAGATGAAAGTGAAGGAGAGAAAGAACTTCAAAAACAAGAAAGGTTAAAGAAAAGAAGAACCAAAACAGTCATACCGACGATTAAAAAGGCATCATCACTCCAACCCAAACCCAAAAAGATTAAGAAAACCAATCTAATAACTTCAGATTCACTTTTATTATCCCAACGAAGATCATCATCAAGATCAGCAGCTATAGAGAACAAACAAGCTTTGGTAGAAAAGTTAAAACAAAGTGAAGAAAGACGATCAAAATTAGCTCCAGTGGTGAGGGTTCAGCAGGTGGAGTTAACTCAAGAAGAAAAGCTTGCTGAAGCAGTTGAAACAGAAAGAGCAAATGTGGAGTCATTAATTCGATTCCAAGAACAAGAGATTTTCAAAAAAGAAAAACAAAAGAACATGTTTTTACTGAAACGACTAAAGTTAAGAAATGTAATCAGAATATTAAGTAAAGATACCCATATTACACCTCTTGAAGAAATCGAAGAATTTAGAAGAATTCATGAAATGAGTAAGAAAAAGAAAGTTGGTAGAAGAAAGAAGAATCAATCTGAAGAAGTTGAACCTTACATTAGACTTCCAGGTGATATTGATTTAGAATTACCACTTGTAAAAGAAGAAATGGAAAGAGAAAGAATAGAAAAGGAAAGACTCGAAAAGGAAGCTCAAGAAGAGGCTGAACTTAAAGCTAAATTGTTAGCATCAGAAGCACCAACGGAAGGGGATGATATATCGCTTGGCAAAGTTGAAAATGGAGACATCGATATCCAATCAGTCAAAGTTGAAGAAACGAATGGCGATGTCCTAGAAACAAATGGTGTTATTTCAGTAGAGGAAACACCTGAAGTAGCAGTTGCCGACGAAGATGGCGTTATTTTACTGAGTGAAGCTACAGAAGAAACCAAGTCCGAGGAAGGACCTATTGAAGTTGCTGAAGATAGTATTGAAAATATCCCCGAAGAAGATATCAAGAAAGAGGAACAAAAGGTTCAAGAAGATGAAATTGCGGTGGAGGTTGAAGAGTTGATATCTGATGGTGATGAAATAGAAAATGAAATTGGACATACGTCTGATGCAGAAATCGAGGCAGAAATTAAAGACGTATCTGAAACTAACGGCGAGGTTGTCAAAACTGAACCAGAAGAAACAAATACTTCACTTATAACAGATGACAAAGAGGCTAGTATTACTACAGGTGAGAAGAAAGTCAAATTTCTTGATGAAATTGACCAAGATAACGATGATGAGTTGAAAGAAGAAACTCCAGCTACTGACAATGAAACCACCATAATAGAAGAAAATCAAGAAAATAAAGAAATATTTGAAGGTCCACCACAGAGGATATCGAGAAATACCATCTTTCTCCTTGATTTCGATGAAGACAATAAAGACTTCAAATTAAGTAACAGTAGTAACGTCAAAACGATTCTTTTTGGAGCACAATCATTATTACCTGCATCTAGAAGATTCAAAGATATCAAGACCATTATCAAAATCGGAGGTAAAACAAATCCATATGAGAGTAATGGTTTAAAGAGTGAAGATTCATTATTCGAATCTACTCCAACTCTAACTGCTGATGACCCTATGTTTGAAGAATTAAAGAGATTACCAAGATTAGGTGTTAAACAAGATTTATTCGAAGAAGTTGAGGATATAGTGGAAACAGAATCAACTGCTATCATAATCAAAACCGAAGCTCCTACAGGGTTATACTTACCTAATGGTAATAAGAAGAATTGTTTAATCTCGGGAACTGAAGTTAAATATTTCGATCCATCAACTGGTATTCCATATAGTTCAGTTGAAGCTTATAGAATCTTGAAATTGATCGAACAAGGTCAAATCCCATGGTACAGTCTCACTGATGACAATAATGATACTGGTCCAGTTGAGATTTATTTGGGTTCAAGAGATGGATCCGTCAAACACGCTAAGGGTGTTCCTGAAGGATTTGAAGGTTAGTACAACCAATTTTGTATTATAATGCGTATATTTATTAAATTTCTATGTAATCTTACTTTTTAATAGATAGAGGACGGCCATTTTTTTGTATAAACTGATATATCATATGTAGATATGTTGAATGAACCTGGGATGGATTGACTTTCAAGATATTGGTTCTTTTAATTTGAAGCATGTTGAACATCTTTTGAATGAGCTTCAATTAAATCAGGTTGGAATTTTTGTAATTTTGATTTTAAAACTGGTATAAGATGTTTTTTAATTTCAGTTCTCTTTTCATCAGATTTGATTTCAAAGACATACTCATCATCATCTTGATCATGAACGAACTCCGCAAGAGAGATAGTTCCTGAGGTGACATTACTTTCATCTTCAGATTGTTCTTTGACTTCTTCGACGGACACACCTAACAGTAATGACATATCATATATACATAAGACTTTCCCTTTTCTTTGAGTAACATCACAATCACCAGTAATGGATTCAACGGTAGTGATAGTATATTTGAAGCCATCTTTATCGACGACGGTGTTTTTTATATTTTCATCAAAGTATTCCTTTGACCATGGAAGACAGTTTTTATCTATCCAATGCCTGTGAAAAACAGTTAGTACACATGGAACATTCGGAATAAAAAAATGAAATCAGAAGTTGTTACTTACCAGTTGTTAGGATTATGAACGACCATTGTTGTAATTATCTATATATGAATTTGAATCTATTTGATAAGAATATAGAGATTCTGAAACAGTTCAAAATTGAATTTTTCACATTTTCTCTCGATCTGATTTCTAAGACATTCGTAAAAGTTCCACAACTCCGCACCTCAAACAAAAATTGCTACCATATAAATTTTATTTAAAGCTTTTTTATATTAAGTTTTAGGGGTATCGATTAAATGAAGTCTATATATATGTATGTAATGTTTTATTAATTGTCTATGCCGATACCTTTAGGTATTATAAGTTAGAATTAAAAAAAAACCAATATGAATGTCTATTTACATAGAATGCAGGGGATATTATATTATATTATATGATTTGATTTGATATGAGATTGTACTTATCCAGACCAAGCATAAGGACTCTTAGCTCTTAATCTTTCACCGTATTTGTAAAACACGAATGGAATAGGAATCAATACACAGGCGAATAAGGCTAATAAAGTAGTAGCCCATTGGATTCCCATCCCTTCATACATTTGAATACCAAATAATGGGAAAACACCAGACATTAAACTTCTGATGAATGAATTTGTAGCCATGGCTGATGCAGCGTATAATCTATATGCTTCGACTGTATATGCGAAAATACCATTGAAAACTAAGATTGTACCAACTCCGTAAACAGCACTTCCAATAATAGGAGCTATCCAATGAACATGAGCATAGGAGGTCCAAGCAATGATGAATAAACCAATAGGAACGATGAAAACACCGGCCATAAGTGGGATGAATCTGAATTCGGGTTTTGATACACCATTATGTTTGGCTAATAATCTGGAATAGTTTCTATTAATGATAGGTGGGGAGATGATTGAGGTTGATACCATTCCTACCATAAGACCAATGAATGACATACCTTGTTGTTCAAGACTAAAGTTATAGACTGTACTGAAAATGTAAGGAAAGGCGACGAAAAACATATAAACCACAGCTAAAGTAAAACCAGTATAGAAACAAAGAGCCATAGTCATATTGTCTTTGAAAATTAATAAGAATGGTCTTCTAGATGAAACAATGACACTTTCATATAAGGTTACATTGACTCTTTCTAATGGAGCATAATATTTATCATCACCAGTTTCATTTCTTAATCTTTTAGCTTTCTTAACTAATAATACTGGTTCATAAGTTTCTGGAACAAAACATATCACTAAGAATAAAACTACTGCCGTCCACATGATTAAAATGAAAAAAGTCCAATTATAAATCATATGTTGAGATACGAACCCAGCGATTAAAGGACCAGTACAAGGACCAATGAAAGGTGATACTGAATAAAGAACCAAGGCTAAAGCTAAATCTTTATTCGCATCACCTGAACCTGAGTTTTTTCTAGCTTTGAATAAATCGGAGAATGAACCTGAAGCAACTGACATAAAACTCAGACCTGCAAATCCACTCATGAATCTTCCGAATAAAACACCACCGATATTGGAACTGAAAGCAGTTAAGAATTGAAATGCTAAAGTTAAAGAGATCCCCATGATATAGACTAATTTTCTACCATGGAATTCACTAATAGGGGATAAAAACATTCCTCCAGTTCCTAACCCCCAAATATAAAGTGATATACCTAAAGTACTAACTTCTTGACTTATATGAAAATCTTCCATGATTTGATCAGAAACTAACGACCATGATGATGATATACTGGTGACACATAAGGATCCTAATGAGATAATCAACACAATGATCCATTTATGGAAGTTGGATAATCTTGATGCATCTTCTTTATCATCATCACCACCATCAAAAGTGACTAAATAAGGATCAGGTAATTCCTTCTCTATTTCATGATTAGAGTCATTTAATGAGTCTATAGGGTTTGGATCATCTGAACCTTCGAGTTCTAACTTCTTTGATTTAATCGAAGTGAGTTCTTCATCTTCAGGTTGATCAAGCACAATCGGTTGGGGGTCCGCGATGGTTGTTGTAATATTTTCAGCAGGAGTAATTGAATGCACAGACATGGTTATGAGAATTGGTAAGTCTTATCTTAGTCTGAGTTATGATATGATATGGGTTAGACTAATGATAAATACTCCAAATGATTGACATACATGGGACAGAACTAGATATATATATATTCTCCAATCTTATATGTTCATTTGTAAGCCTTATTATATATTGTTTTTGCACTGTACTCCATTTTCTGGTTCTGTCAAAATAAAAAAAATTTGATGCGGCTTGCCGGATCGCATGTCCGAACTTTTTTTCTTTTTAAATAAATTACCGAAGGAAAATATTATTCCTATGCCGGGAGGTTGGGGGATAATTGACTCTTACAAGTATTAAATGAATAATAGAAGTGGAGAATAAATAACTATCAGTTCTTATCATGGATAGTAACTGATTATAATTATACAATTATGAAAAAAATATCAGGAGGTAAGATCTGGATATAACATGGAAGTGAATGGTATTTAACTTGATTAGGAAAGTGCCGTTCCAACCAACTATAATATCTCGGCACCGTATGGGTTATTCATAAGTAAACCGGTAAAAGCCTTATGGGGAATCTGGGTAAAGAACTGTTCGGTCTATAGACCATACTGAAGTAAAAGGATATTAAAGTTTTGTGTTGACCGTTTTGAAGTTAACGGAGATGGTTACTTAATGCGGTAATGTTTTTACTGTGTTTATCTCCTGTCATATTTCTGGTCATGTCAAGTTTTTCCGTTAAGTCCATTCTTGGATTACGAATTATACGTACTTCGTATATCTGAGTCTATAGGAACGTTGGAAATGTGATTACATGTTCTAATCCATAACTTCTTGCCTCTGGATAAAGTTTGTCAACTCATCAAATGGACATGATTTTGGACGTGTCTGCAATTTCACGACAATAATTTTTTTTAGCTTCGTGTGAGCTACCATTCCTCTAACGATTAGACTCATCTGACCCATTAATGTTAGGTTATAATATCTCCAACCAGGTATATTAGTCATTTATCGTGATTATATGATGCTTATCCACACATCACATTATCCCACATTCTTTCCACTATAATTATGAACCCTTATGATCCCTTATGAGTCTATCATTTTACACATGTTAAAAATGTGGTGAAGTGGACACGCGAGGAAATGAAAGAAAAAAAAAAAAAAAAAAAAGAATCAAAACACGCCAAACAGAAAAATGGATCTGTGTGATTTGAAAAGGCAGCCAACATAATCCATCATCTATCATTTATCATCTACAACCTTGTCCACCAACCTCATCATCATGGCAAAACTAGGATCTGAGATTCCGTTGCATAACTATCCCAACGATAAACAAACATCAACCATCGCATCCTCATCAGCTACTACCACTTCTAAAGCCACCATTACATCAGTCACCAAAAACTTTTTAAATTTAGAAAAATCAACTCCATTAACCACCATTGATTCCAATAATTCAAATGCTAACTTGGATATTCACTTCAATCCTAATGGGAAATACTTATTACAACGTTTGATCATAAATCTTGTTATTGAATCAATCGTATCTTTAATCATATATTATAATTATCCCACTTTAACTTCCATACATTACTTTTTAGGTCCAACTTTATTAGGATCTTCTACTGCTGCTTTAGCTCAATCTATAAATCAATATATTAAAAAGAAATATAGTTTAAATAAAATCTTTAAATTCATGGTATGGGGTCTTTTAAATGGGTATTTCACTGTATTATGGATCGATGTCCTTTTCTTTAGAATTGATAGTAATTTATCAAGAATTATAGTGGATCAATTCATTGGGGCTCCAATCTTTCAATTAATCTTTAATGTATTGAACTCATTATGGGATACTGGTGAATTATCAGCCAATACCAGAGCTGCATTCATAAAATCTTTGAAATATAGTTATTGCTTCTGGCCAATATTTTCAATTTGTCTGTTTGTATTCATTCCAAAATCAGTATTATTCCCAGCTAATTGTTTAGCAAACTTATTATGGAATGTAATCTTAAGTAAATTGGCATGATTCATCCTTACCTTCCTTCATTCTGCATCTTTAATTCTACGTTTTATTAATGTGTATCTAATAGATTTTTTAATATATATATCCTTAATATATACTTTAATTATGTACTACTATCTTACTTCCTTTTAAATGATTTTAATGGATCAGATTTCTTACCACTTGATTTTCTCTTTTTATTCTTATGCACTTTATTCTTATGAAATGGAACGAAACCAATCTTTTTATGATCTTGTCTGGCACTTTCAGGTAATAAATAATCCGGAACTCTCTTTAAATGACTTTGAACTCTTGATGGATGAGATTCTTTATCATGTCTTAAACTAGCTAAATCTTGAGGATTTTCTTCAAAAAATCTCTTTAATTTATCACTATTAATCAATTCATTCTTTAATTCTTTAATTCTAGCTTCTCTAATTGCAGTTTGAGTAACGGCTCTGAAAGCATCTTCAGCACGATATCTAAACCCTTCAACTTGTTTCATATCAAATTGATAAGGTTTGATTTCTAATCCATTCTTAGATTGTTGTTTAATGATTCTTGATAATATCTTTTCATCTTTTTTAGCAGTGGCTAATGAAGCAGTTTTATGTTTACCAAATTCTTTTAATGGTAATATAAATGATAACGCCATACCAGCTTTACCGGCTCTAGCAGTTCTACCAACTCTATGAACATATGATTTGGATGTGGTTGGTAAATCGAAATTCAAGACACATGCGACATTACGGAAATCAACCCCTCTAGAAACACCATATTCTTTATCCTTTTTAGTTTTTGATTTCTTTGATTTTTGAGACTTGGATGATTTACTATCACCTTCTTTAACTTCTACTTGTTCTTCTTCAACTTCATCTTCTTCTTGTTCATCTTTTTCAGTCACAAACTCGTTGGTTTCATCGGTGGCTATTAATAAATTATACACATTTTTATTGAATTCTTCCACGATATGTAATCTTGAATTTATAGGAAGTTCACTGTTTAAAATACAACTTCTAATCCCAAATTGTTCAAAGAATAACTTTAATCTATACCCTCTATCGATATTATTAACGAAAATAATGGTTTTCCCCTTAATCAAATTCAATTTAAATATAACATAGGAGAATAAAAATTTATCAAATTCAGTAACTCTAGCATAATATTGGATTAAATTATTTTGATTTAAATTCTCATCATTTAATTTCAAGATAGCTGGTTTTTGACAATATTTTGATTTTAAATAATTCATTTCAGTAGAATTATTAATCAAAGTAGCTGACATTAAAAAGATTTGTAAATTTTTAAAATTAGTGGAGTTTAAGTAATTTTCCAATTTGGTTAAATCTTCAAAGTATCCGAATGATAAGATCAAATCAATCTCATCGATGATTAAATGTTTCAAATGAGTTAAATCGATTAAATTGGAGTTGACATTCTTTTCTAAAGTTTGAATTAATTTACTAGGGGTTGATATGATGATTTCAGGTTTATTGTTTAAATATGATGTTATAACTTGTTCACTTAAATTGGATGATAAATTAAGGATATTAATCTTACTATTATTACTATATATCAATAACTTTTCGATAAATTGATGAACTTGATTGGATAATTCTCGAGTTGGAACTAAAATGATAGTCTTTATTTGATGTTCGTTATTATTATTATTATTATTGTTATTGGATTCACTTTCCACAAGTAAATCATGCACAACAGGGATACAGTAGGCCCCTGTCTTTCCTGACCCAGTAGATGCTTGAGCTATTATATCTCTTTTCTCTTCTAAGGCCAATGATATAGCACTAGATTGAATTAAAGTAGGATTATCAAATCCTAAATGATTAATGGCTTGTAATAATCTTGGATCTAAGTTGAATGATTCCCAAGTAGTGGTATCATCCAAGTATGCCTTCGAAGCAGCAGCTCCATTAACTGAATCAACCATCACTGCTATCTATTGAATGAATGTAACGGTAAATGATGTAAATCGTCTCTTGCTCTAGCGTCTTATAAGATGAGGTTCAAATTTTTTTTTTCTATTTTGATACTGACTAGAGATGGCCTATTTTAAAAAAAATTATTTTTTTATTTTGTGTAACTTTTCGATTTTACTGCAAAAAAAGAAAATGAATAACAATTGTATTCTTATAGATGTTATATGGGATTAATTATATATCATTCATATTTTTTCATTTACACTAGATTATATATTTTTTGTAAAGATATAGAGAACTGATCATTAACATATCTAATATATATTTATCTGTCTAAGGTTCTAGTCTAAGATTAATCATTTAGATTGAACCTCTATCAAAACTGATGCCTATCGCAATAATTGTATACAAAATAAATCCTACCAATTCCATAAGAATGGAAATACTTATAAATAAATAAGCCCTCCTAGTCCAACACATATTTGCATGCTTACATTCTCTAAGCTCGTCCCAATCTATTTGTAAATGAACTGTTTCTTCATCTGAATCCGGATCTTGATTTGAAGACATGTTGATTTAGATAGTTATGATAAAACTTGAGAGTTCGGGATTAAGGTTTCTTATTCAAATTTCCAAATAAAAACTTTATTTTGGATGCAAAGTTAGCAGAGTAGAATATAAGAATAATATATTTTGAACAAGAGTTGTGAAGTAGAAGGTCCAAACTTCTATGGCTGTAGTAATGCAATAATTATATAATACCAGATTGGATCTATTTAATTTTAAGGTATACGGTTTTTTCTTCTTATTGTTCACGATTCATTATGAGGAGATTGCAATATTCGTCTGCAAAAATACTGTATTGCATGGGATTATTATATACATTTAAATTAAACTTGCTTTTATTTTGTAAAAACCTAGATACTAGAGTTAAATAGTTTGTTGAGATTTAAGACAGTAATTTGTCTTTTGATAATTTTTCAAGGATTATGCTAATAAATAAACCCTTCGCTCCCATCATCATAAAATATATTAACGTTAAAGCAATTATTTCCACAATCCCAATAGACCATTTCCGACATAACAAACAATAATCTTTCTTCTCTGATACCTCTGTTTCAAATGTAATTTTTTCGTTATTAGTAAGGCCAGTTTCTAAAACAATGGTATGAATTCTATTTAATCCGGTGGATAAGGGTTTTAAGAATTTACTGAATGCATTCAATTTATTGGTTCCATGAGATTCCGATGAGTCTTCAATATTGAATTCTTCAGTGGGATGAATTCTATCTGTTGCCATACTTTGGACAGCACTAGTGGTAACGTTGCTATTATCCAAAGAAATTTTGGTAATTATTATTGTTTGTGAATTATATCTAAGATACAATATTGAAAGAATTCCAGATATTATATATTCAAAATCCAAAGTCAATTCATTCTGCTAAAATAATGAACTGCACCAATACAGGCATAAAATCTGACTTCTTATAATCAAGAAGATAGAGTTTATCTGAAAGAGCAGATATATCAGTTAAGAAGTTTAAAATTCTTTATTGAACACTACACCTAGATTATAATTTAATATATATATATAACTAAATGTATATTATCACGTACTTCACGATATAAACCTTTATCATAAGAATAATTGGGTAGAACACAAGAATAGTAGCAACAATAAAAAACAAACCCTAAACACTCCATAAAAACGGCAAAAACGATGGCTAAAAGAGCCTTTCTAGTCCAACACATACTGTATGATTAACTTTCTTAAGTTCATCACAATTTATGTTTAAATGAACTTTTTGTTTTCTAGGGTCGTCACTTTGATTTGAAGACATATTCTTAGTTGTATTAAATCAATTAATTTATATGAAAGTTGAGGGTTTAAAACGAAATTAATAATTATAATTTAATTATATCCAAAGGTATAGTTGGAGAAAATTTATCAAAAGCTAGTTCTAACATTAGCTGACAAAAATTATGAAAATAGTATATAGTTAATAAAATAATTAAGGTGGAAATAAATGAACGAGAGCTTTTAAGTAGTAGATCTTGACGTTTATGACACTAGCGGTACAATAATTAGATAAGTTCGTATGCTAAAGTATATTCTAAAATAACCCTTAAATTATAAGCAAAAACGTAAACGTGTTTGAAAGAAATTGATTTTAAGATAAGAATGTTGTTCTGTAGGAAACTTGAATGATCTGGGTGGACTCTTTTTGTATATCTCATTTCAAGGCCCACTCTATAATAAACGATTTCCATTTCATACTCCCATAAAACATTAAAGCCATAATGAATAAGCTAGCAGCACCCATTTCTGTGTTCTCGCAGAAATAACAACGATGTTCATTCGAAACGATATTGCATGCTTCAACAGTTTTGGGTGTTTCCAGGATAGCAAAACCAACTACCATTTCAAGTACAAAGGTATTAACTTCATCTAATGCTTGGGTGCCGGTAACAAAATCAGTAGAACTATAAGTATTATTGGTTTCTTGGATTTGAGATGCAGTATTAGAAACTGGTTCTGCGGTTGGATGAATTTCATTCACTCGTGGGACATATTCGTCTTGTGAAGACATCTTGTTTAACTTGTGTGTGATAGATTTGTAATATTTTGATAGGATGAAAGATGTAATTCATTATTATTAAAAAGTACCAAGCATTTACTGAGACATTATTTACTACAAGCGTAAAATACATAAAGTTTTACAACTAGTTTAAAATATATTAATTCCTATGAATCTGTAAAAATAATTATTCGAATAAAGTTTGTAATAATTAGATGTTTGTCTTAATGACATAATATAAACAATAACCTGTAAAACATGCATTACACACTAAATCTATAATAAAAGCGAATACAAAATACAAAAACGCTCTGCCGGCCCAACACAACATATGATGATTACGCTTTCGAAGACCTTCCCAATCAATTTGTAAATGAATTTCAGGTATTGAAACTTGTTGAACTGCTTCAGAATTTTGGTTGGAAGATGTATTAATAAACATATATGAACTACTTAATCTAGTTGAAAGTTAAATTTAAGGAAAAACTGTTGTATATATCTTTCTTTGCTCTCCGAAATAAATTTTATTTATGCTGCAAAATTAGCAGACGATAATTTAAAATACTTTCGTTTGACACATTATCTAAGACAAGTACAAAACGTATTTTGGTATTCAACACTTGAAAATCTAACACAATAAAAGTTATTGGGGTTGTGTTTGAATGGTTGTGAATATCATCACACCCTTCATGCCCATTATCATAAGAAAGAATAATACTAAACCTACCGTAGTCTTAATTCCAGGAGCAGAATCCAGACATAAAATACATTCGTCTTCATCTTCAAATGACTGTCTTTCTAATTCTAATATCCCTTCGTCAGTTAGAAAGCATTGTAATATAGTGGTATGTATCCTATCTAATCTGGTAGATATAGGTTTCAAAAATTTACTAAATGTATTATTGGTTGCAAGTAGTTCAGATGAGTCTTCACTATTGACTTCCCCAGTGGGATAAATTCTATCAGTTGCCATACTTTGAGCAGCAGTTGATGTAACGTTTCTAGAAGTAGAAGACATTGAAAGTAGTTACAGCTATGCTTCAAATAGTAAAAAGTGATTTAATAAAATACACTATATATTAATACTGTCATATATAATTCTGTTTAAATAAAGAATAATATAATGTCAAGCATAAAATTTGGCTCATGAGAATTAGGAAGTTATTTCTAAGATATGTATTAAGATGATTGGAATACTTTATTAAACTACACTAGATTATGATTTGATACATATATATAGAAAATTGTACAATAATATATACTTCTCTAAATCAAATATTAATGTAAGAGAATACTCATTTAGATTCCTCTCTCAAAACTTTTGTATATCCCCAAGACAGCAAACAAAATAAATGCTACTAGTTCCAGCAAAATAGCTAACAGTATCGTTAAAAATGTCCTTCCAGTCCAACACGTAGTAATATGTTTATGTTTTCTGAGTTTTACCCAATCTATTTGTAAATGTTTTTTTTGGTTTTGGAGGTTCAGCATTTTCATTGGAAGACCTATACTTTAAAGAATTAATTCAAACATTTAAATTTCAAAAAGAAACAAATTATTTAGTTGGTTCCTGAAAGGAAAGCTAAGCAGAGTAAAAGAGAACGGACGAGTTGCATGAACAGTGATTCTATTAGATTAAAGTTGAAGACAAAAAAATTAATAAAAAATAAATCATATAATAAATATTCTTATAGTATTTTAAATGGACTGGAAAAAATAAACCAATGTCACGGATATGAAACAAAAACTTGATGCTAAATATACTAAATAACCAATATTTGAACGGATATCTCAATAATCAAAATTTTATTTGAAAACTTGAAACATAAATAAGATAAAAGAAATATTGTCTTCAAATACTGTCTAGCTGAGATGTTTAGAGTATAACTTCTATTATTTTCAAGAAAAATAAAAAAGGGTCAAAACGAAATTCGTGCCGCCACCTTCATATTAAGGAATAAGCTAAGATACTTTCTCTTTTGATAATAATAAGCTTGTGGTTTCCTATAAACGAACAGTATGAATTGTTTATATATCTTAAATCATGAATTTTTAATATACATTGATTTTTTTTAAAAACTTCTTCCCGGTTTTGTTGATTATTTCTCCCAGGAGGATTTAGATACTGAAGTGATATTGTGAATAATAATTATTTTCTTCGTTTTATAATACAAATCGCTTACCACGAAATAAAAAAATAAATACGTGTATTAATTAGTTATATGTGAATGAAATCTAACATATTATATAAATGCAGGATGTATTGTGGGTTTATTGATTATGAATGGCATGATTCAGTTTCTGATAATCATTTACGATGACGTTGATGAATCTTTACTACTATCAGGATCACCCAAGTCTTTTTCGGGTTCAAAATCTTTAACACTGAATTCATTATTAGGAGTGTTGGATTCAGTCACTTCCTCTATGTCCGCATTTTGAAATGAGATGGGATCTATTTCACTGTCTATAGAACCCACATTCTTCATGGGTTTAGACCCTGGTGATTTAGATTGAGATTGAGATCGGGTACTTGTTCTCGCTATGGATGATTGACTGCCTCTATAATGAACTGATAATGGATCGACACCGGCCACGTTATCAGCGGCAGCAGCAGCTCTTGGACTTATGTTGGCTCTCTCAAGTCTACTATTCCATTCTGCTAATGATGCTCGACTTCCTCTTGATCTGAATCGAGTTCGTATAGATGATGTTGATGGACGTCTTAACATTGAAGCTGATCGTTGATGTTGATTTTCTAAATCATTGCTATTCTTACTCTTTGGTGATGTTTTCTTTCTTGATAGCACTTTCTTTAATTGTTCGCCTATATAAGCTGCAGATGGACCACGACCTTCATCTTCATCTTCCAACTCCATGGCTATTGAGCCAACTTCATTATCAATATCATCTTCTTCTTCATCTGATCTACCTGATGCAATTTGACTTTCTCTTCTGGATGGAGCTCCCATACCATAGACAGGGAAAACATTCTTGGGGGACTTTGTCTTTGGATTTAAAGTCTTCATACTCATTCTTGATACAGTAGATAATCTTGAACTAACTCTATTTAATTCATTCAGGGTTCTTACCATATCATCATCATATAAAGGTCTTGCTCTAAATTGGGAGCTATTAGGTGAGTGGGAGCTTGAAAATTGTTCATTTTCATCCATTGAATTCTTTTCATCAAATAATTCAGTAGTTTCTTCAACTTCAGGAACAACTTGTCTTACAACTCTTGAATCCATGTTTAATTCTGGTTGTTCATCTCTTACTTCATATCTTGGTAAGTTCAATTCTCTTTGATCTCTTTCAACAACCACAAGATGTAAGTACCATGTTATAACAATACCAAAGAAAGAACCTCCAATGATATTCCCAAGGGCACCTGGTAACATTACTTTCCAGGCAACTTCACCTACTGAAACTGGAGCATGATTAATTAAACCAATGATTAACATATACATATCTGCCACGGAATGAGTAAATCCCATACTAACGAAAGTAAATATTGGTAATCCCATAAGTATGAGCTTGACATGTAATGGCTTCGCCATTAATTGTAAATAGATACCTAAACAAACGAAGAAATTACCAGCAATACCTTTTATTAAATTTTCCACAAATGAAAAACTACATTTCTGTAATGTAATTTCCCTTGATCCAGTTATAAATGCTTCTTCTTGACTAACTCCTGAATAATTACATATCACATAGCAAACAAAGATAGTCCCCACTAAGTTTCCCCAATAACTTATAAACCAACTGATTAATAAATCAACTATTGAAACTGCATTACGACATATAGCCGTACTGAAAAATAAGACATTGGAATTGAATAAATCTACCCCCATTATAACAACATAAAATAACCCAATAGGATACATTGCACCTTGAAGCAATGATACTATACCTGGATTATCCTGTACTAGTTGTGGACAGTATGAATGAATCATAACGAATAACATACCACCTGAAGTGAATAGTATACCCCCTATGAATGAGTTGACAAATAAAGTATCTACTCGTAGACGAGCTTTCTTCATCGCCGTCGCTACTACAGCCAATGCTGTCTCATGGGTGGTTAAATATAATGACTCGTCAACCATGAGTGCCGTAGTGTGGTGGTCTTAGTTGTGATGAGCGAGCTAAAAAATGCTGGGGTGGGATGATTAGGAATGTAATGCAAAGGGATGAGATGAGAAATGAATATGGTTTGATTATAGACCAAATCACTATAATGACTTATAGGACTGTCTTCAACTAGAATATATGCTATCTATAAGATGAACGCTAAAATAAAGTGGTTCTAAGGCCCAAGAAATTGAAATTAATTTAACAATCTTGATGATGATGCAATTTTGGTCCTGACAGAATACCGAGAGAGTCAGACATCGATGTTTACACAAAATAATTTTTTATTTAGCGCGGATTAATTATTTTTGACAGGGAAATTGATGCCTAATTAGGAAATGGGTACTAGTTAATTGATATTTAGTGTCATGGAATAATTATTACAATTGGAAACAACAGCCTCATAACGGTCGTCATGATCTACTCTATCACCGCCCCTCCCGTCACTTAAGCCATCTAGATCGTTACTTATAGATATGTGTATTTGTCATGAGTGTATGTCTATTAATTTACCATATATATTTTCTGATACTATATACAGAGATTGTCTTCCTTAGGTTCCACCGGTGGGACGGATACATTGGAATCCGCTGCTTTAGACTCGATGGGTAGAGCAATATCATTACTAGTACTTTCAACCAGTTCATCACCTGTTTGATCTTCTAGTATAGCGACTTCCTTCTTTTTATCCACCATCATGGATGCTCGTGCCTTTTCAACTAACTCTTTAAATTCACTCTGATACGCATTTATCCATTCTTTACCCAGAAAAGTTTTTGAACTTATCGATTTATGACTTAATGAACTTCGACCACTACTGAATAAATCACCTGACGGTGATTTAAACGCCAGATGTGATAATTCCCATTGATGTAACCGTTGTTTTAATACTTTTTCCGATACAGGATGATTACTATCCAAATTTGAATTGAATAATACATAATATTGATTATATCGTAACTCTAATTGAGTTCTAGTTCCATTAATAGGGATTTGTGATGCAGTTAATTTCTCCTTTAATCGTGGAGTAGTTAAGGATTGGAAATCTAATTTGGGTAATTTCTTATTATCAGTTGAATGCTTGGAAACTTCTTTAAAGTAGAAATCAGAATGTCCTAATGATTCATGAGGATTTAATGTTGGACTGGAGGATGGGATGGGTGATGAGGAACTAGTTTCCCTTTTCCTAAAGAATGATGCTATACCTCCCTTTGATGTAGTTTTCTTCTTTGATAATTGAACAGGAAATGATGTTGATGGTTTCGGTTTGGTGGTTACTTTCCCATTTAAACATTCTTCAATATGTTGGTTTTGTAAAAATGATATTGACATAGATGTTCCACATACGGGACAGGAAGCTTTATCGGGATCGTCTTTCACTTCACTTTCCAATTTAAGTCTCTTAACTTCTGGATCCGGAGTACTACCACTACTGCTAATCAGTCCCAAATTTGGAATTTCTTCTTCTGACACTATTTCAATTATATCATCACTACTATCTGCCGGACGTTTCAAATTCTCTCTTTCTATTATAATTGGCAGACTGTCTATCTCCATAGTTTCTGAATCAGTTGGTTCTAATCTATCAAGTTCAAGTAATTTAAATAAATGAGGTCGTATTCTGGCATAACACGTAACAATCTCCTCTAATAACACATCTCTCTTCAAATTACTTTCAAATACTTCACTCTTACATAATGGACATAGATTATTAGTGATTAAATATTGCCTTATACATTGTGAACAAAAAGTATGATTGCAACCAGTTATGACGGGAGCTTTGAAGAATTCTTTACAGATATAACATCGTTCAAGAGTTTCTAACTCTGATAAGTTTGGAAGCTTTGAATTTTGCCATTCTGATGGATCGGATACATCAAGTGCATTCTTATTAAACGCACTGAAAGAACTCATCTTGATCCAGATGTTATGATGTTGATTGGTAATGAGCTTTATATGGTTGGTTTAAAGTTTTAATTACAGATCAAGATTTTAAATTTTTATAATCGTACGCGTTATAAGATTTAGAGTTGAAAAAAAAACTGTGCTTACATATATGAGGGTTTGTGAATTTTAAAGATGATAATGATAAACTTTTCTATTCCATTTTTTATATGCATTTTATATATAAAGAAAAATAATAATAATATTAATTAATAAGCAAATTGTTTTAAACTAGATTATAATTCATCATGTTCTGTATGAGCTATAATAGTAGTACTTGTGGTCTCTTCTTTAGGAATAACCTTTTCGGTTTCCTTTTTTATTTCAACTGAACTTTCACTAATTTGAGTGGTTTCAGTGGTTGACGATGAACTAGTAATCTCACTGGTTGAGGATGAACTAGTAGTTTCACTGGTGGATGTAGAACTGGTGGTTTCGGTTGTAGCAGAAGAACTACTCTCAGTTGTAGTTGATGAACTCTTGACTTCAGCTACGCTAGAAGAAACTTGTTCAATCGTAGTAGTTGACGAACTTTGTAATGATGATGATGATGATGACGAAACAAATTCTTCACTTTGAGAAGTTGTAGTTGATGATGAGACTGATGATGAGACTGATGATGATGGCTCTGAACTGACTTCAACTGGAGTTGAAATGGATGAAGATACAGTAGTTGATGTTTCAGATGAACTTGCTTCTTTGGATTCCGCGACAACAGAAGAGACAGAGAGTTCGGAACTTACAGTTTCAACAGAAGAAGATGATTCTGAAGATACTGGCTCTGGTTCTTCATGAGTTACTTCAGAAACAACAGGCTCAGGAACAACTGGTGGGTGTACTTCAACGACAGGTTCTACCTTAACTTCTGAAACTGGTTCCGGGATAGATTCAGTAACTTCTTTGACTTCACTTGATGATTCGCTTGATACAACACTAGAATTTTCACTTGATACTTCAGAAACAGCTTCAACGACAGAAGAAATGATTTCAGTTGATTCACTCGTATTAGAACTGGATTCTGGAATAGGAGATTCAGTTGATTCAGAAATGACAGGTTCTTCAGTTGATTCACTGACAATTGATGATTCCGAACTTGGAATTTCAACCTCTTCCTCGTTAATAGTTGATTCACTAACAATAGATTCGACAGAACTAGATTCAGTAACGTTTTGAACGACTTCAATTTCAGGTTCTTTAAATTGAGGAATTGAATTTGTAACAGTTTCAATATAATTACTTGATTCTTCAAAGAACGATTCAGTATCAAGCTCAGGATTATTTGAAGTTATATCTTCGATATCCTTCGTCACTTCTTTAATTTCAACTTCATCATCTAAAGTAGCTTGGGATTCAACCGATAATTCAGATTCAGATACAGATGAAGAGAATGAAACACTGGTGGTCTCAGTTGTGGCAGTAGTTTCAGTTTCAGTATCAACCTCAATAATATTTGAAATATAAACATCATTATGTTCATCAAAAATTTCTGAAGAAGAAGCTTCAATCCATTCATCCATAGTGAAATATTGTTTAGTAGAATCATCACCTTCAACATTATCACCATTAATTTTATCTTTAATAAATTTATAACCTAATTTACCATATTGTTGAACACGTTGATAACCTACTTGACCATATTCTTGTGCTTTTTCGAAACCAATCAATCCATATTCTTGAGCTTTTTCAAATCCAATTAATCCATAATCTTGAGCTCTTTCATAACTCAATTGACCATATTTGATACCTAACACTTTACTCTTTTCAGAATATTCTTTACTTAATTCAATATATTCTTGTAATTGACCATTTTCATAAGCGGTTTGTAAATAAATACCTAACACCGCCACAATAATAATCGTAAGTAAGTATTGGAAGATAGTACCAATGGTTGATTTACCCTTAGCATAGTTTTGAGGAATTCTAAAGATATGAAGGGTGTTTGCTGCACTTCCAGTAGCTAATTTACTACCATTTGGAGAAAATGATACACTTGTAATGGCAAATGGATGTAATTTTTTAAAGGTTTTAATTAGTTGGAAATTATCAAGCTTAACTAATGTTAATGATAAATCATTGGAAGCAATAGCGATTAAATTTTGACTAAGGGAAATATCAATGGCAACAATATTATTAAATGCTTTTGAAATAACTTTTTGTTTAATGATTTTTGAAGTGTGAATATTATATTGTAATAATACAGCTCCTTTACCACCACGGACACTAGCACTTATAATAACATTTGAATTATCAATAAATCTAACTTTAGAAAGAGTTAATGATTTCAATTCTTTATCGATGTTAGCGATCTTGGTTGATGATGAAAGTAGATCACCAGTTGAAGTTGAAATGGTTTCAATGGAGTTGGAAGTGATATAACATAAAGATTTTCCATCATCATCAGGACTCAAACTATAATCTTTAATTTCAACATCTTTAGTTGGTTTATATTTGAAATTCAATTCTAAATTATCTGGGTTAAACACATAAATTGATGATGGAATAGTTGAAGTTAATAATCCACCAACAGTACTATTTTGAGATAATCTAATGATCTTAGGATATTCATCAGCATTACCACTGATTTCTTCTTCCAATTGAGCTGCATCTATGAATCGCAAATGTTCATCCTTAGTATATACGTATTTTCTTAAGTTATTATTAATATTCATTGATTTGATCAATTGAGACGATTGATTACAACCAACGAATACAGTAAACTTATTCTCTTCATCGTCAAGAATACGAGCTGTATCCAAACATTGAGGAGAGTCTTCATTGGAAGGCAAAGTGATCTCTCTGAATCTTTGTAATCGACGCTTTGGATCCTTGATTTTAAAGGTACATTTGATAGCGGTGATCTTATTTGGTATTCCATTATTACCCTCGCCTCCACCACCAGCAACAAGAATGGTCTTATTGTTAATGAACTTGGCTCCCAAGATCGGGAACCCAATGTCTAACGTTGCAGCCTCCTTTAATGACATTGACTTTATTCAAATCCTATTCTAATCAATTGGAACTATGATGGCAAACCCCCTGTTGAATCAAAAGTTGAAAATTTAAAAATTCAATCCAAAAAAAAGTTGGTGATTCGTTTTTGTTTGTTTGTTGTCTTAAAAAAGTTCACCTTAAAATTTGTTGTGACACGACATTTCCAGGAACGCAAATAAATAAAAGATACCCCAAAAATGTCTGATTTGCGACTTTATGCCAAACTATTTTTTTCTTGTTTCCAAAAGGACTTTATGAATCATATCTGTTTGATAAGATAAGATAAGATAGGAAACAGTTCTTATATAGTAAGGGGACAGAATGGCAAAGAACGTATTATCAATTCTGTCCCATGTGGTGCATGGATATGTGGGCAACAGAGCTACTGTGTTTCCTTTACAATATTATGGTTGGGACGTTGATGCTGTCAATACAACTAATTTTTCAAATCATCCAGGATATGGATCATTTGAAGGTAAACCAAGTTCACCTGAGTTGGTAGCAGATATATTCCAAGGATTGAAAGAGATACTTAATTTGAATGATAATTATGATATGATATTAACCGGGTATACTCCTGGTGATAAAGTTTTAGAAGTGATTTATCAGCAATTGAGTTCAATCTTTAATAGTTCAGATAAATCAAAATTACCGATTTGGATCGTTGATCCTGTATTAGGAGATAATGGTAGATTATATGTACTGGAAAATGTTATTCCTATTTATAAAAAGATCTTTTCATCAGGATTTGTGACTTTAACATCACCTAATCAATTTGAATTTGAAACTTTAACAGGTTTGAAATTAACTAATTGGGATTCAGTAGTGGAAGGATTAACCAAGTTTTATGAATTATATAAAGTTCCCAATGTTGTCATATCATCAGCCATTATAGATGATGAAATGTATTCAATAGGTTATAGTCATAGTGATGATACCAAATCACCAAGTATATTTTATTTACCTATCAATCAAATCGATTGTAATTTCAATGGATGTGGAGATCTCTTTACTGCATTATTAGCCAACGCATTTTTTGAGAATGATAAGAAATTAACTCCATTGACATTAAGTACAGTATTGATTAAATTAAATTTAATCTTACAACATAGTTATAAAGAAGAGCAACAAGTTACAGGACAAGAAGTTATTAAAGTTGTTAAAGATATTAGAATTATATCACTGAGACATTATTTATTACAGGATAATCAAGATAATGAGCTTGTGGTTAAAGTAAAGTATCTTTAGTTAACGTAATAACCGCATTTATATAGACCTAGGTTAACCATATAGAACCTTCAAATAGACAATCAGTAAGTAATATGATCTATAGGTGTAAAACTTATTTGATCTGGTACACGTACTTTATTTTTCTGTTATCGCCACAACAACCCTCACAGTAAAAACTTCAAATGACCTTTTAAAGATCAAGACAGAAAAAGCGTTGGGCCTTGTTTACGAGATAATCAATACAAACAACCAGACAATCAAACTATAACATCTACTTTTTCACATATATGTATACTCATTAGACCCAGGTATAGGACGTTAGGGTATCGTTTAATTTAATCATAACACTACTTATATATTTGTGAATACAACCACAAAACTAATCATCAGATGAAGCGTAAGGATAAAATGAAAGGCAACATTAGTCATAACCAGAAATCATCTGCTTATCATCATCCATTTCTACATTTACAAGATCAATATAAAAAGCAACGATCATATTTGATCGTTGGGCTTATAACAGTGATAGGGTTGGTCAGTTATCTCTTATTTGGAGATATACTTTTACCACCAACATCTACTCCATCATCATTACTCAAGGTTAAATTCCCAGAGATATTTAGTCATGTTGAATCATATTTCATTAACTCATCATCATTGATCTGGGATGACAGTGATGATACTGTGGAAGAAGAAGAGGATGATGAAGAAGTTATCCCAGAAATGACGTTTCCCATCATTAATAATCATCATCCAAACCCATTCCCCACAAAAGATAGTCAAACATTCACATTAAAACATATCTATCATCATGGAACGGGGGCCAAGAATTATAAAACTCATAAGAGATTAGATATAACTCCTCAATATTTAACCAAACATGCACATCAATTTAATGAATTTGTGAATGTATTAAGTCAACCCCGCCCTCATCATAATGGTAAAGTTGTTCCATCTCAAGAATTTTTAAATCTTGATGAAATTTATCAACAATTAGATTGGCCAAAAGTTCATCACGGTAAGAATCCATATACTATAGAATTACCGATTAGAAAATCATCTAAATTAGGTACGGTTCAAAGACTTACTGAAAGACATACTCCAAATTTTATTGATTCATATTTATCTTATGCCCATGAAGTTAAAGGTAATCCTCAAGTCTTAAACAGAATAAATCTTGAATGGGATGATAAAGTTAAAATTGAAATCCCCGATGTTAATGATAAAGATACGTTAGTTTCATTAGCTACCATTTCATCCAATGCATATGTTAAATTCCCCTTGGATCAAGATGAAAAGGATAAACTGGATTGGATCGACGTAGGAGATTATATTCCTGATGAAGGTAATGTCGATTTGAATTTCGGTTGGGAAGATGTTGGATTGAGAGGTCATGTTTTCGTTAGTAATGATAATAAAACTATCGTTATTGGGGTTAAAGGTACTTCTGGTGGAGTTCCTGGTGGTGGTAGTGATGAAACGGGTAATAATGATAAGATTAATGATAATTTATTATTTTCATGTTGTTGTGCTCGGGTAGGATATATGTGGACTACCGTGTGCGATTGTTATGAAAAGACATATACTTGTAATCAAGATTGTTTGGAAAAGGAGTTATTAAAAGAAGATAAATATTATCAAGCTGCTTTAGATCTTTATCGTAATGTTACATCGATATATGATCCCAATGAAGTTAATATTTGGGTTACTGGTCATTCATTAGGTGGAGCCATTGCTTCATTATTAGGTAGAACTTATGGTATTCCAGCAGTTGCATTTGAAGCACCAGGTGAAATGTTAGCTACAAAGAGATTACATTTACCTCAACCTCCTGGAATTCCAAAACATTTGGAAAACATTTGGCATGTAGGTAATACTGCTGATCCAATTTATATGGGTGTTTGTAATGGAGCATCATCTACATGTAATGTGGCAGGATATGCCATGGAAACAGCATGTCATACCGGTTATCAATGTGTTTATGATGTGGTGGGTGATAAAGGGTGGAGAGTTAATCTTTTGAATCATCGTATTCATACGGTTATAGATGATATTATCTTAGAGTATAATGATACCGCTCCATGTTTTGAACAACCTCCATGTCGTGATTGTTTTAATTGGAGATTTGTTAGTCATGATGATGATGAAGATGATGAACCAGAATTACCCAATCCATTAAGACCAAAACCAAAACCAAAGCATAGTTCGAGTTCATCTACGTCATCTTCAAAGTCTAAATCCTCGTCCTCCTCCTCCATATCTACAACTAAGTCAAAAGCAGCTACAGGTATAAGTGGTACATCTACATCAACGGTAGCGACTACGACAGACACATATGATACCGAAACCCCAGTTCCAACCGATAAACCTGAGAAATGTTTAGAAAGAACCTGGTATGGATGGTGTTTAAAATGGGGAGAAGATGATGGAAGTGATGATGGAGATGCCAATGATGACGTTTAAGAAGGTTAGTTAACGATAATAATTATTTATTCATTCATTCATTTAAGATTTTTTCAATAAAAAACAAATAATCTTTCATATTTTATTTTTCAGGATTTATTTTATATGATATTATATCATATCATATCATATTATATTTGATTGCTTTTTAAAGTTATATTATTCAATTTTAGTTCATTTTATTTAGGTTTGCTTATTTTTTTAGTTAGGTTAATTGTTATATTAGTTTTAGAAATATAATGTTGAAAGTTGTTTCTTTTTATTGTTTGTTGTTTGTTTTTTCTTTTTGCAATAAGAAATATGTAATTGAACCCTTTTTAGGGTGAGAGACATAGAGAGAGAGGTACAAAATATTTAGTGACATATTTTAATCCCGAGGCTTTTTGACGCATAATAACATAAACAATAGTTTTACACCCATTAAAGAAAGTCATAAACAATAATGGTAACGAAATAAGACAACGGATAGTTGGTTAGTCATGATGATTGCTATAAAATTGTACCATTTAATAGGTCATTCAACAAACTACGTAACTGATGAAGTTGACAAGTTGATAAAATTAACTAATTTTGAGATTTACTCTACCTTAGACAATGGGAAACAGATATTTTACGATTATTTCAATTATAATAAAATGCTACTATACAACAAGAACGGAACTATACTAAGTCTGATGATTAAATGACTACAATCATAGTCTCATCTCATATCATATGAAATTCTCAAATTGGAACTGTAATTAGATTAGAAAAAAAATGGTAACATTGACTGACATCAGACAGTCAGTCAGTCAGAGATGAGATAGTGTGCGGTCGTGTACTTGACTACAAAAAATTAGAGAGCTGTCATTTTCCATCCCATTATATACAGTCCTCTAGTTTCAGTGTTAAAAAAAGAATAATTGTAAATAGATAACCTGCATACAGTCCAAGGCCCAATTAAATTAATCCAGCCGCTCATCACTTTAAATGATGACCTTTGCCTAATTAGGAAGGAGAGTGTTTACAGATTGGGATTAACACGTACTCTCCCAATACACACAGTACCTCCACTTTAACTGCTCATTCCCTAACTGACTGACCAGCAAATTGCATAGCTCAACTCTGCTCAGTTCAGCTCTTGTCTTCTTGCCTTATTTTAGTTAATCAAAATTTCAAGTGGAAGATTAAAATAGCAGATATCGTTATTTATATACATTTGATGATAGTTATTATTTCCCAAAATTTAATATCCAATGGTGTAAATAGTTATCTTTATGGTTTCTTTATTTTCCCCCTTTTTTTGGTGAATAATCTCTCTCTCTCTCCCTCTCACTCGCTCCTCGTTAATCTCCCCCTAAAACTAATCTTGTACCCCCTCTACCACATACCCACATAACTAATTAGGAGAAAGTAATAAATAAATGAACAACCAAATATAAACCTACATACATACATAAATTAATTAATTACAACAGATGAAATTTCTAACTAAGTAAAAGTCTATTATGTAACAAAAGTACAACTAAACTAATCTTTTTCAATTAGGTCATTCTCTAAAATAAGTCAATACCAAAACAAAGACATAATTTTAGTGAGAAGATTTCAATTTAGCAGTAAAAAAGAAAGCAAAAAAAAAAAAACAATTAATTTTTTAGTGAGAAACTTTAGAGAAATAGGAAGAGCAAAGAAAATAATAATAAATAAAGGGAAAGTGAGGAATTTCACCCTTCTTTTCAAAGTAACAAATAAAATATACATAGTCCCCGTCAACTAACTTTTTTTTGGTTTTAATTATTTATTTTTAATTTCATTTACTCCTTTCTTTCCATTGATAGTTTGTATTTGTTCATTCATCGTTTAATCATATCAAATAGCTAATAATCAAATATGAGAGTAACTCATACCATATTAAATTTATTCTTCTTAGCTGGAGCTATATTATTGTTAATCTTAACTGTATTAGCTGGGTCCACCACAAGTTTCCCATTAGATAAGTTCTTTTGGTTAGAAGCTGATACTTCTCATATTCCAAATGCTCCTCAAAACGCTGCTTGGACTTTCTGGGGGGTTTGTGAACATGGTGATTATAGTCAATGTACTTTAGGTCCTGCTTATCCAATTTCTCCAGTTGATAACTTTAATACTGAAGTTGGTGTTCCTCAATCATTTATTAGTAACAGAGATCTTTACTATTATTTAACTCGTTTCTCATTTGCTTTTACCATTGTTGCTTTATGTTTCGCTGGTTTAGCTTTTGTTATTGATATTGCTGGTTTATGTTTCCTTGTTATTGATAAAGTTGTTATTTTCTTAGTCACCATTGGTTTATTCTTCCTTTTTGCTTTTGCTGCTTTCCAAACTGCTGCTGTTATCTTGGCTAGAAATGCTTTCCATAGTGCTGGTTTATCTGCCACTGTTGGTTTAAAATCAATGGCCATCTTATGGGCTGCTGTAGCTTGTTTAGGTTTAGTTTGGTTAAACACTTTTGCTTCCAACATTGCTACTTCTTATAGAAAACATGCTACTAACGTTCAAAACGCTAAAGCTGCTGATGCTGGTATTTTACCACCTCCAGGTGCTCCATTGGGTGATGAATCTTCATTCACTAGAGCTACTGCTCCAGTTAGTGAAGATGCTGCTAAAGAAGAAGATAACTCTGGTGGTATTAGATTCTTTAAAATCAAAAGAAATCACAAGACATCTGATGAAGAAAGTGTTTAAATCAAGTTAATAATTTGATTCATTCCCATACTTTATTTATCCATCAATTTCTCCTTTTTTAGACACTTTTAAGTTGTTAATTCTCCCACCTCAATATAAGGCCGTTATCCATATATTGTTTCTGTAAGTTTGAATTTCCATCCAACCAACTAATCATTCAATAATCAATCAGTCAATCCAATAATCCATTCATCCATCCATCCATCCATCCATCCATCCATCCATCTAACAGATTATCCAATCAAACTACTTACCTACCATACCTTTTTTTTTATCTTAATTACCCATTATCTTTTGACTTTCTAAAATCGTTATTATTATTATAATCCAAGTATTATTATTATTATTATTCTTTATTATTATTCCTATTCTTTTCTTGTTTTAATCACTATTTTTGTGTTCCCACCCAATATTTGATAATCCATTTAATATTGATTATTTACATATTTTAAATACATAAATAAACAAAGTATATCCTGAACTTTTCGAAATGTTGATTGTAGATGTAATTCTGAATTAAATATGTAAATAGAGACAGATCTACCTATCTATATATAGATCAAAATAAACTCTATTAAAGCTTGGTTTGTTTAAAATATTAAATTTTACGATGATTAACAAGGTTTTAACTAAGTCAAAGTTATATTCTAAATCGTAATATGAGTGGCTTAACTTTTGAATACTGCTTAAGGAGATAATACCTACTTTTATTTTTTTTGCAATAAAACGACAAAAACCAAAATGGGATTCATGACCCCTCTACAAAAATCCTTTCGATCCGAAATGGCGATAAAACTATCAATTTTAAAAAAATATAAATAAACCGTTATTGTTAAATTTGGATAAAGTTTTACTATTAATAAATTAAATTTCAAGATTGGGAAATAAAACCGTAGTCCGTAAATAATTCAATTAATAAAAAAAGCAATCGAGTGAGAGTGTGAGTGAGTGAGCGAGCGGGCGATGCCGCTGATGATGAGGATGGGCTGAGCGGACTTGAATGGAGTGGAGTGGATTGGAGAAGAGTGGGAATAGCGGACTAGGACGCAATTATGGCCGATTACATGGATACGTATAATAATTGAATGATTTTATAGTAAAGGTAGTGTGAGACATTATGAGGGTATGTAACCACATAGCATTCAAAGCTAGGTAGTAGTTGGTCAGGTTATGGTTCCCCAGACTTTTTCACACCGATGAAGCAACGACGCAGAAAAAAAAAATAGTTACTGGGTTTTGTGGGGAGGGGGAGAGCAAGAAAACAAAATTTCTGTAGGGGACCCGGTAGAGAAGAAGATAATTACGTAGTGAGTAGTACCTCTAACGGTAAAAAATTGTTAGCTAATAAGTGCATTAATTACAACCACAGCAAAGAGGAACTCACAGGAAGAAAAATTTATTTAATACTGACAATTAATTGATAGGTTGGATAAACGGCATTCGGTTATTGGTTTAAAGATTATGTAGTGTAATGTAAATAATTGTGATTTATGGTGATGATGACGATAATGGAATTATTAGCATTGATGCCATACCCCCTCATTAACGGTTAATTGTATTTGAATATAAAAATTGTCGGTTCATTATAACCAAAAAGTTTAATTGATAATTAGTGATTGTTATGGTAATGGAAGAATGAATGAATGAATGTGATGGTGACGAATAAATTGAATCATTTAGTGGGAATCTACATTACTGTCAGTAATCTACGTAAATTAGCGGATTATCTTAATTAAACTATAGTGAGAGTACAACGTGTACATTGTATAAACTGTCACTAAGATTTAACAGGGAGGGACACCCTACAGCTTACAGCTTCCCACCCACCCCCAACAGAAAAAAGCTTATTTTTGTGAGAAGAAGAAGAAGAAGAAGAAGAAGAAAAAAAAAAGAAATTAAAAAAAAACAATTGTGTAATTGTACAGAAAGAGGTTCCCATTGAGAAGGTTTATTGTTAACTGTTACTGATAATAATAAAGTGTAGAAGAAGATACACTAAGGTGATGGTTGAGCAGACTATAAGATAATATAATTAATTAATTAAATAAATGAATAAATCACAGCTTGAATTAACTCTAACCTAATCCAGTTAACAATAGCAATGAATTCATTCGTTGATAGAAGATACATACTACATTAATTATGCCTTCTAACACCCTTAAACAATTTCTCCTCATCGTCATTTTTCTTGGTCAGTTTCTGTCTGTCTGTCTGGATATTAAAAATTGTCGGTTCCACTTTTTTTTTCGCTTCTTACTTTCTCTCCCCCCCTTTTTTCAACACCATTTATATCACTAAATGTTACTGTAATTTATTGTCTTTACAAGAACTTTTACTTATTCGTATTTACTACAATAGAACAAATTATAATATATTTATAGAATAGATCAATTAACTATACCTTATTTAAATCATTTAATATTATTTCCATCAATATCAAACATCTATCTTTATAGTCTAATTTACATAATAATTTTTTAATTTAACTTTAAGTGTCTGTTATAACCTATCCTCAAAAAGTAAAAAAAACCGGACAAAAATTAAAAATAAAAAAGAATATTCTTTTAATCAGACAGACAATTTTACCATTTTAATTTAATTTAATTTAATTCCAGTTCAATCCCAATCCAAATTTACAACCAACAACATTTCCACTTCTTCATCAACCATTCCTTCCCTTATACCTTGTATCAAAGTTACCTCAACTCAACTCATCTCAACCCTTTTCTTATCATAATCATTTCCCCATTTTAATGATTAACAATCGATCAATTATCGCCTAATAAAGTAACTATAACATCAAAAAAACTTACGCTCATAATGCCATTAACATCTGACCACAAGTCTCATTCTATTAAGAATTTCTTTAAAAAGGATTCATCTCCAAACTCAGATATGTCTTCCTTAACATCATCAAGCTCAAATAATACCAATACTACCTCTTCAAATTCAAAAATAGGATTGAATACGTTGTTTCATCATCATCATCATAAAGATAAAGATAGTGATAATAGACCTTCATCTCCTTCTGATTTATCTGATCCTCATCATAACATCGCTAGTCCAACTACAAGCAATAATAATAATAATAATACTTCAGCAGGCCCATTAGCACGATCAATGTCATTAAGAAGAAATCAAGCTAATTCAGTTAATACTGCCAATGCTTCCACCAATTCCAATAATATATTCCAAAGAGCAAGAAGTCATACTCATGATAGTCATCATCATCCCCCTCCTGCTTTGAAAGCAATGTCAAAGGCTCAAACTGCTCTGCATATTCAATCTTTAAATCAAAAAAATGCTTTAAAGAATCATCAACGTCATGGTGAGAAATCAACCATACCGTCAAGTCCATCTCAATTACCTTTTAATCCATCAAATCAAGGTATAGCCGGTATTTCTTCTTCAACTTCTTCTTCAGCTCATCAAGGAGGAGAAAAAATTGTTTATAATCCTTATGGATTAAAGAAAGATCCAACTCAAGAATTACCAAGAGGTACAAGTTTTTACCTTTCTGGTATTATTGATGGTGAAAGAGTATTAGCCAATCCAGTTCATGATCCAAATGATTATTTACCTGCAAATTTACAACAAGAACATGTTAATCTCTTGGAAGATTACGAAATTGATATTTCTAATAAAAAATTAGGTGATGGTGGAAGTTCAGATGTTAGAATTATCAATTCTATAAATCATAAAAAGAATGTTTATGCATTAAAGAAATTCACTTTATTGTCAAAGGAGACTGATGAAGAATTTTATAAAAGAGTTATTAAAGAATTCATCATTTCTAAAAAAGCTGCTGTTTCAAGACATGTGGTTGATACTTTCACCATTGTTAGAATTCAAAGTCAAGCCAATCTTTCTAGAGGTTGGGGAATTGTATTAGAATTATGTGGTGGTGGAGATTTATTCTCTACTATTATTAAACCAGGTTGGAAACGCACTCCTATGGTTGAGAAATTTTGTATTTTTAAACAAATAGCATATGGAGTTAAATATTTACATGATAATGATATTGTTCATCGAGATTTGAAACCGGAAAATATTTTAATTACTTCGAATGGGGTTGCTAAATTATGTGATTTTGGAGTTAGTGATTATGGTCATGAAATTCCCGAAGATTTCTCAAGTCCAGTTAAATTATCTTCAAGTTATGTTGGATCACCACCATATTCTTCTCCTGAAGTTATGATTTTAAAAGATAAATCTCATTCTGAAGCTAAGAAATGTGCTTATGATCCATTTAAAATGGATGATTGGGGATTAGGAATGTTATTATTCTGTTTAGCCTATGGAGGAGTACCATTTCAACAAGCTCATGTTATCGATGCTGCTTATAGAGATTATAAATTTAACCATCATAGATTTTATACTGATCATCCATCATTTAAAAATAAAAATGAATATAATAAAGGTCCCGGACCTGAATTTAAATGGGCTGGTACTTTTCAAAGCAATGGCGCTTCTAGAGTGGCATGGAAATTATGTGATCCTGATGTTAATAATAGATATGATATTTATAATGTATTCAACGATCCATGGTTTCAACAATTGGAAATGTGTCTTTATGAACATCCTGATCAAGATGTGAATCCATTTGTATTACCCGGTACTGGATTAGAATCTTCCAATTATACCACCGTTGGTCATCATAATGGTAATAATAATGGTAATGGAAGTGGTAGTTCGGCAGGATCATCAAGAGTACCATCTAGAAGGGGTACCATGAGTGGGATTAATAAATCGATTGATGTTAATGATGAACATGCTCATGATATACATACTCCTGTTAGAAGTATGTTAGATTTAACTGATGTTTCAAAATCATTAGCCGGAACTAATATCAATAATAATAATGGAGGTCCATCACCAACTTCAAGAAAAGATAGTAATAAATCATCAAATGATGAATATGAAGAAGGTGATGATACTATGAATAAATCAAGTTCATCATTAGGAGAATTACAAATCACTGCCTCTCATCCTCATCCACCTCCAGCTCAAGAAGTTAGACCTAGTTCATCATCAATACATTCTAATGATAATGCATCTTTCACTACTAAAGTTAGATCAATGTTGGATGTACCTGATTCTTCTAGTAATTCTATAAAGGAACCATTAACTCCAACTTTGCCTGCTGTTCAAGAACATGTTAAAGAAGATATTAAACCTTTAGATGAAGAAGAAGAAACTATTCCTAAGGTTGAAGAAACTATTCCTGAAAAAGTTGAACAAACCATTCCAGATAAGGCAGAAGAAATCGTTACTACGTCGGCTGATAATGTTGATGAACAACAATCTGAAGAACCTGAAGAAACCAATATCACTCTTGATGACAATGATGATGATGATGATGCCAGTACATTTGTTGATAAAGATCGAATCTTAGGTTCGAATGAATCATACATTAGTATTGATACCAATGCTCCAAATAGCATTCCTTCCACTAGTAACAATACACCATATAAGAATAATTTACTTGCCAATGTGACTAACAATAGTCCCCTTGATCATCAAATCAAACAATCTTTACCAGATCTAAGAAGAGCATTATATTCTACATCCCAATTGAAATTAGATAGTGATGGAATGTGTGAATTAGGGTATGTGATTAAAAAACATCATCATTTAGATGTTAGTACTGTAGCTATGAGTGGAAGTATGTCAAGAAGAAGATGAAGATAATTATTCTTTCTATATTGTATTTTTGCTTTAGTTTATTTAGTTTTTAGTTTTATTTATTTCGTTCTTTTAGAGTGAATTTATATATATATATTTATTTATTATGGGACAATCATTCATTCAATTTGTAAAGAAATTATACAGATCTACATTTAAGAACCATTTTTAATAATAATTTTTTTAAAAATATTTTATATTTAATGACTATAATATATTAATTTTATACATAAAGAAATTATGGGAGATTTGTTTGTGATTTGTGATATTTATTTATTATGATGATACTTTTGTTCAAAACTAAATTTAAGCTTCTAAAGCTAATCTACCTTTTGGATTAGTAACTTTAACACCTAATTTTTTAGCTTTAGAAATGATATCAACTCTATTTTTAGAAGAGATATTGTGAGCAATTTCAGCAGCATAAGTTTTAGTGTGTAATAATAAGACATCTAAATCTTTAATATTTTTAACTAAAAAGACTTTGTGACCAGATGGAGATAAACCTTTAGTTTTCTTGTTAGAACCGTAACCAATGTTTGGTTGAGGAATGGTACCTCTGAATCTTCTTCTAACACATGAATCAATACCTTTTTGCTTTCTCCAATTTTCAGAGACTCTGTGATATCTATCAGAGTGATGTCTCTTGAATTTCTTGGTGTATTTCTTAACGATCTTTGGGTGAGGAACAGAAGCAGCCACTAAAAGAGATAAAAAGTTAGTAAAATTATTCGGTTGGAATAAGGGTGGTGTATAAAAGATAGTGTTTGGATAGTTTAGTGAAGTAGGTTGTTATGAGATGTAGTTAGATGTAGTTAATTTTTCATTTTATTAGGGATGGTATTTTTTCATGATGCAAGTTGGAAAATCAAATTACATTGAATGTAAGTGGAATGATTGATTTCAATATAGATGTGGTTGATTTATTAGTTTGATATATTGTAGTTTTATTACATTGTAGTTGTTTAATATAATCGATGATTTGATGGATTGTTTCTTGTGAAGAATCTTTCACCTTGGATTGAGAAAGATACTAACTACATGGATTTGAAGGTTATATTTGAAGTGATTGATGGATGGAATATACCACAACTTGATTGATTGATTACTTTACTTTGAAATCTATTGATTATTCTTTGTTCAATCATTTTTAAAATTTTTGATGATGGATGATTAAATGGTTGATAAAACCTTGATGAATAATACACCTTTTAAAACTAAAGGATGAACAGGAATGATTGATTACACACCACTAATCCAATATGATCTATCTTATACCATTATAGTTTCGTTATAACATACTCTTTGATCTAATGTTGATACTAATTCTAAAGGAAATAGAAAAGAGAATTTAATTAATTAATTTTTAACTATTTAAAATTTTTTCACTTAGACAAAAAAGTTGATGGTAGTGAGAAAATGAGAAGTCTGTCTGTAGAGAGTGTGAGACACTAACAGTGTAAATTTTATTAACTATGGGTTACTACCACTAACTGTTTTTGTGTGAGTGAGAATTAGTTAACTATGGTAAAAGTATACTATCTATTGAGGTATGGAGGTACACTTTCAACCTCACTTTATATACAGGAGAATGGAATTGACTGATAATGTGCAGGAATGTTTGACGAACAACGGGGTTAAACCCTAAGAGTGCACACGTGATTAATGATTTATGGTAATGGCACGACGTCTAAAGTTTTTGAGGCTTTGAGGTTTTAGGACAATTATAACCGGTGTCTTCTTCTGTCTTCCCTTGCTATACTTGTATACAGGATGTTTTGATAGCTGCCAATTTAAGTTAAATATCAAACCTATCCGTTATACCGCTTTACAATAAACAATTACAATTACAATTACAATTATGGCTGTAAATTATCCTTCAAACCCTCTAATCTAAACAATAGAATCATTCATTCATATATTCAATGTTAATGCTTTGATTATAGTTGTACCCCATCTATCATATATTCAATCAATCACTGAAAAAGAGTGACAATTTATCATTGACTGTCATCTTTCCTTTAAATCGCACCATCTATCAACAACGGTGTTTATACCATCAACCAATCATATCATATCATATCCATTATTACCATTTGACTATCATTAGATGACTGATGGCAATGGTAAGAGTATCTCTCCGATACGATCAGACTCAATCATCTATTATGGTACCCTTATAATCATATCATGGCTTATAATATGGTATATAATATACCTCCTAACAGGATTTCATCTTCAATCTATCACTATAAATAATGGTATCCTGTTTAATGGATTAAGTTTCACCAATAAATCATTCAACTTATCCATTAATTCATTCAGATTCAGATTATGGGGTAATACAAGAATGATTGTGGTTGATAATGTTACCATTGATTTTAAACAAAAATTATCTTCAACTAAAAAGCATAAGCAGTCATCCCAAACCACCACAACAGAAGATGATATAACTTCAGCCAAAAACTTAATCATATACCCATCCAATAAAATATTCAAATTCATAATACGACATTTGATTCAACATATTCCAACCATCGATATCGAAGTAAGACATACTACTTTAAATTTCCCCCACATTAATCAAATCATTAAACTTGATTATTTAAGATATCAATTGAATTCACGATATAGTCAGAAATTCAATAATAGAATCAAATTCCAAACTAATCTATTCCTTAATAGTCTCAATCATACCATTATTCACGATGATAATAATAATAATCAAGATCAACAATCAAAACCAAGTGTGATGGCTAATACCATACGATTGGATTTAAACTTCCAGATTCATTTAGATGATGGTTTATTAGATAATATCAAAGTTAAACTTGTCTTCAATGAAATAAGAGTTCTGATTTTTAATTTATTAAAATCTTATCTTGAACACCATAAATATTTCGAAAATTTTGAAAATGATTTATCCGAACAATTCACGAGTTTTGATGACTCTGTCAATAATGATACCCTTAATCACAAACCAAAACCAAAAGACGATAAGGAACAAGTTAAAGATCGTAAAATAAGAAGATTCTTACGGATTTATAAACATTTACATTCAGCATTAACTGAGTTCTCCATTCAATTAGAAAATTTAAACCTTGTTGAAATCCCATTCGCCACTATTGGAGAATCAAAAACTTTACAACAATATTTTAAATCAACTATCACTCCTACAAATTCATTAGATTTGATCATCAAGAATTCATCTTTCAATCTTATTAAATTACAAAACCATGCGGCAGGGTTCGAAGTATTATTCGATCCTAATGATGATGTTCCAACCCATTTAACTGCCTCTTTACAATTATTACAACTCCATTATACTAAATTCGTCAATAATGGGAATAAATCAAATACAACTTTGGGGGATAAAATTAAAATCTCTGATGAAATAATGAATATCCCTATCATATCAATCACTTATAAAACCAATACTTTCGATCAATTGAAGAAGGGAAAGGGGTTTAAAGATTGTGTGATGGAGTTTTATTCATCCACTAGTAATCCAATCTTGGATTTAGATACCAATCAATTAAGTGAATTGTTTTATAATTATGTGTTGATTCAAAAAGTTAAGAAATTAAATGATTTAACCAATATTAAAGTATCTCAATCGTTTAATACGGATGATTTAATGTTTAATCATCGTCAATTCGCTTATGGCGAGTCTAGTGAAGAGGAAGATGAAATCACGAAAGTTGATATCGATACTAATGTAAATGAACGGTCAAACCAGCAACCTCAACAAGATCAAAAGGAATCGTCACAATCATCTACGTTAATTCAAGATAAATTGTATAATCTCCTAAATGATTATTTACCTACTTTGGATTGTAAGTTGATTATGGAACAACCAAGATTAGTCTTACGTCATCATGATATACATTCGAAAAAGATTCAATTATTAAATTTCACTTATTCATTATTAGATTTTCATCTTATAACTACTTCATCAAGAAATTATGATACTTATTGTAATGTGTTGCATCCTACCATAGTATATCATGAAAAATCTACATCTTCAACTCCAGAATCCCCTGCATCTAGTTCACATCCTATCAATTCATCTCATGAAATTTTAAAGATAAAGACAATAGGCTTACATTTAGATGTTTTGAAGTCGCTCAAAGTCAAAGCTGATTTCCAAATTGATGATTTGTTCATCGATTTATCAAAAGTAGATGTCTTAATTGGGATCAACACTTTATTAAAGGATGTAACTGGTTTGGCTGAGAATGATTTGAATATAGGAATGGTTAATTCATATTTAAATTCTGCTATTTTAAAAATCAAAAAACAATTGATCTTTTATAATCGAGATATTAATGTTAATTTCAATTCAGCTTCTTCTAGTTCAGCAAGTTTGGAATCGAAGGTATTCAAACATTTACCAAAATGGTTATTGGAAGTTAAAGCCAATGTCAATTCGACTCAAGTTTCAATTGGTTCAAGATCGGTCTTGATTTCAAAGCAGTCCATTTCAAGAATATTCGGAGAGAATTATGATGCTGATTTTGATAAGTTGAATTATCAATTAAAGAGCTTGATTGCGAAGTTTGATAATTTATCCATTACCGTGGTTAATCAAAATGTTTCTAAATCTGAAGATGAACCTCTTGGCAATGGGTTGATTTCATCGACATCTACATCAAGTTCTGGATCTGAAACTGCAAAATCAGCTTCAGCATCACTGGAAACATTAATTTTAGATAATGGATCATCAAATTCAACCACCGTCAAAGCAAAACCTTTCTGGGTGGTTAATTCTAAAATCACTAATTTTAAAGTTTCAACATTATCAAATCCATCAAGTAACAAACATGATGCATTCATCACAATTCCAACATTCACTACTAAAGTCTCAGCTATAAGAGGAAACAATAATTCAATCAAGCTTGAGTTACATCTTGATGAAATAAAAGGTGCTTATGATAAATATAAACTATTCATTCTAATAGGGGCGATATTCGTCCTTCGTGAATTTATTATCGAACCTGTCCAACTAATAAAATCAAAACTTAAATTAAAGAATGATATATTAAGATTCCAGCCAAAAGTAGCTTCTTCAAGGAGAAGTTCCAAATCTATTAAAGATTTGTTGGATGTTGAAGTTAAGTTGAATTCAACTGATTTTGTGTTTCAATTAAGTGATGAAATTAAGATTAAAATCCAACAATCTAGAGCATCAGTTCAATTCAGTAGAGGCATTCTTGTTGTCAATAATGAATTAGGAAGAATCTTAACCGCTTCGTCTTTGGTTGATAATTATTGGAATAGAATTTTAAGTATTGATAATTTCAAATTTGTCACAGGTGACAAAACAAAAGATACCAAATTTGAAATCAATACTGATGCAATTAGATTTATTCAACCTCATAAATTTGTTATTTATAAATTAATTGATAATATCTCAGTGTCGATCAAAACAGCAAGATATTTATTCAAATACTTAAAGGATAATTCGGCTCGTAAGTCAGCTATAATCAAACCCAATGAATCAAAAATTAAACTACCAGCTATGAGTATCAAATCTAAGAGAGTCACATTTAATATGGAAGATGATCCATTTGAAGCTGATTTAGGTATGATTTATCAATTAGGATTGGTAGAGCAAAGGAAAAGATTAGAGAAATATTCATTATTTGATTTGAAATCAAGTCAAAAAAGATTATCAAAAGCTGAACTTGAACAAAAATTATCCCAATTACAAGAAAATATTTCAAGTTCTTGGATTAGAAAAGTTAAAGTTTATAAATCTAAATTACGTCAAGAGTTGGTTGCTAATAAGAAATTCCTCTTTGGCAATGAGCTTAATATTGAAAGGTCAAAAAATAATGATGTCATGCCATATTCTCTTCATGCTCCTTTGTTATTTGTCATCATGGAAACATTTGATATAAGTGTAAAGGAAGCTGAATTTAGTGCTAACGACTTACCTAAATTTCTTAATGAAGTGGGTCAAGGATTACCATTGGATACTAAATTTTCATTATTATTACCTATGCATTTGAAATTGAATCTTGCAGAGTTAAGAATGCATATGAGAGATTATCCATTGCCTTTATTACATGTTCCAAGAAATAACGATAAGAATCTTCCAAGTCTTTCATTAGTAGGTCATTTAGTTATTGCTGAAGAATTCGTGACGGCATTGGAACATATCAGAGAAGTGACTGTTCCATTGATAGTATCTAAAAAGAGAAATAAATTCGAATCACTTATCATTGAAAGATCATTATCAACAGTTAAACTTTATTCTGATTTAGAATGTAATTTCGATTCTGAATCTCCTTCAAGATTTGTATGGGGTCAGTCTTATCAATTTGCAATTCAACAGTTCATGTTAAATTTTGATCAATTTTCTAAACCTCCAATTGATCCTTCACTGAAATTAGGATTCTGGGATAAATTAAGACTCTTGATGCATGGTAGTCTTCATATCAAATCTCGTAAGAGTATTGAAGTTGGATTCAAAAGTTCAAGAGATCCATATGATTTAATCGAAACTGCTTCTGGGTTTGTATTGTCATTTAGGAAGAACGTAGTTTGGAAAGTTAACGATAGTGGAGATTCACGAGAATTCTTTGATATTACTTCCGAGAAGGTATCTTGGTATATTCCTAATTATTTAGGTGCTCCTTTAGTATCTTGGACAAGAGAAAGTTCAAAAGCTGTATCATTGGCAGATTCAAATCAATTCATAACCTCATGCTACGCTTACTATTTGGATGACGGTAGTGCAAATAACATCAAAAAAGGTACTACTGATGTATTCGAAAAGAATGTTGTCAATTTAAGTGGTGGTGTCAGTTTTAAGGTCGGGTTCTTATTACAAAGGAAAAATGAAGATGGTGAAAGAGTTGATAAGTCAAGACCCCATTATGACGTTAAGTTATATAATCCAAAATATACTTCGGAAGGTCATGACTCCTATGCTGGATTTAGGAGTGATTATATCCATATGGCCATATCCTTGTATGCCAATAAAGATACCAGTTATAATTCAATTCATTTAACACCTGGTGTGTTTAAACATTTCTTCCATTGGTGGAAATTATTTGCCAGTAATATGACTTTACCAGTTAGAAGAGGAATATTATTTGGTGAACTAAAAAAGTCTGCAAAATTTTCGCAGCATTTATTTACCAATAAATTTATTTTTGATTTAAAGGATTTATTCATATCACATATTTATCGTGATGAAACTATTGATCATGATGAGGATAGAGTTGAATGTATTGGTGTTAGAGCTAAAATGGATGCATTCCAAGTCGATCTTCATCAAAGGAAAGAACCAAGATTTGAAGTTCATGAGGGTTTATCACGAAATAAAAAGATTTTAAAGATGAATTTCAATGTTGGAGAAGTCAGTTTTTCAGGAATTGATGTCAGAGTTATAAGGGCTTCATTCAAACAAGAGATATATACCAAGAAAACAAAATACAATCCCCTGGCTAATATATATACTATATTCGATGGAGACAAGAGATGGTTTGATATACAAGATTTTGAAGAAGTCACCTTACCTAGTCTTAAAGATACTGAGAGGATATTCAATGTTTATCCACTTCTATATGCCAATTTGTTCACTTATACGAGAGATACTCAGCTTGATCTTCTGAAACTTGATGCGGATATCGAGATCTTTGGTAATGAAAATATTCATCCTTGTAAATTAAATTCGAAGAACGTTTTCGAACCTCAAATTAATGTGTTGAAAAATAGAATCCTACAATTAGAAAGTCACATCAAACAAAATAAGTCGAATGACAAATTGGTCAATCATTTGACTAAGAGAATTAAGTTTTTGAACGAGGAGATTCATTTCAAGAGGAAAAATTTGGGTCATTTCAAGAGAACTATGTCAGTTGCTTCTACTACTTCTGAAATTAAAGAGAATTTCCATAATAAATTTACGTTTGTTGGCATGTTATTGAAATGGAATTTTGATAATAGAAATAATGTACTAAAATATATTCATTTTGTTAAACTTAAAAACAGTTTAAGGAAATACCTATCTTATGATTCTATTCGAAGACTAGAAAAGATCATTGAAAGTAATGAATCCAGACTTAATACTGATAACATGTCTTTCATATCCCGTGAATTAACAAGACGTCAACTGGGTGGTAAAGATACAATGGATGACTCTAAGTTGCCGCAGATCAAATCGAGTGATAGAATGGAGAAATTTGACCAAATCCTCAGACGTCATTCTGCAAATGAAAGTATAGCTGAAGATTATTTGATTGAGATAATTTCGCCTCAAATTCAACTTCAAAGTGAGGAAAGTCCTGATTCGATTGTTTTGATTGCAGCTCCAAGTATAGATATGAAAGTAATTTCAGTTGTTGAAAAAACTTCCAACCAATTACTAGCAAAACCAGTCGAACTAGAAGCTAGATATGGTGTTTTGTTAAAGGATGCCAGCATTTTTGTATTGGATAAATCGATCTTGAAGTCTGATAGGCTCTTACTTAATAAATCTACCTACGGTTCTAAAACAAATTGGCCACCTTGGTTCGGTATTGAAATATGCAAGAGTGGAGTATGGGCCGGAAAAGATAAATTATTGATTGATAAAACCTCCATGATGATAACATATGATGATATTCAGACTATGGAAAGGAACTGGAATACAAACAGTAATGATGATGTTGAGTCGAAAATGACGGCTGAAGAAGAAGAAGCTCTAGCGGAAGATGTTCTGCAAGAAGTTGAAGGTGCTGCTAGTCGATTTAATGTTGATATTCCGAAAGTGGTTCTTTCTTCAACATCTGATCAATATATTACGTTATATGGTATTGTCTTGAGTTTGTTATTTTATTCCGAACCAATGAGTAAGAGAATAACTGAAAAATTAGCCGAATTAAAGTTTTCGGTTGATTTCCAAGATTTACGTGCTTTATATGATCGATTGGCTGATTTACATGACTATTATTCCAAAATGACTTACATATCAAGAAATTATTCCTTCAGGCAAGGAAAATTAAGTAACGAAGATTTGAATAACCATCTTGAACTTAATTTGGAAAAAGGTGAAATGGTAACTGAGATATACTTATTATTACAGACTTTATTGACTGGAGATATATCTCAACAAGATTCATCATCCAAACCACGAGAATTTTGGTTTATTAGAGCTGATGAGATCATTTGTCATTTCTTAGAGAATGATCGTACTCCAATTTTAGATTTTGCCTTGGCTCGTGGAAAATATAAGAGAACTGTTCTTGCTAATGGATCTAATATAAACCGAATTGAAATAGGTATCTTGCAAGGATTTAATTTGATTCAAAATGCAACATATCCTGAGTTAATTGAGCCATACCTTCCAAAAGGTAAAGAATTTGATTATGACAAGAATTTAATTGCCGTAGATTGGACGATGAACAGATCAGTAGGAGGTATTAAGATTGTTGAGGGACTTGAAATATCATCGCAACCGTTGACCATCAAATTAGATGAAATAACTGGTGATAAATTGATGAATTTCATGTTTTCTGAAAATGAAGATGGCGATAAAGTTTCAATAACTAACTTGACAAGTAAAAAGAGAAGAGATGAAGTTGAAGTTGATGCAGATGATGATTCAGCACCTTTTGGGTTTGTTGAAGAACTAGAAGGTGTTAATAAAGGTGTTAGATTCGATGAAAGCTCAGGAAGTGGTAGTGGAAGTTTTGCTAGGGGAACCCTGTCAAGACATATGACTAGATTATCTGAAAAAGGATCTACCTCAACCACAGAAGTAATAGAAGATGAATATCAAGAACAAATCAGTGATATGCTTGATAGATCTAAGACTTACCTCTCAATCATTTCCCTTCAAGTTCATCCTATCTCAGTTATGATTTCAATTAAATTAAATTCAGGGTATAAGAGATTATTAAACGTTCAAGGTTTATTGATTGATTTACCAGAGTTCAAGATTGAACAAGAGATTGTATCGTTTTTGGAAATCACACAGTTAGCTCAAAAACGCATCATCAAGACCTTATTCAATCATAGTGGAAGAGTTATAAGAAACAAATTAAGTTCCAAGAAAAAGCAATCGAAACAATTGATGAAACAGCCTTTGACACCCATCAAGAAGTATGTTAAATATACCTCTATTTCTGATCTTATCGCTACTGATAAAGAAAAGACTGAATAAGAAAACTCGACATAATAAACAAATTAGGGATGTACTATTAAAATATATTACAAAACTATAGACTTTGACACTATTCACAAAATTTACAAAACATTCAATTGATTACTGTATTATTTCAGAAATTCAACTTTTTTTTAAAATATAATTAGATTATGTTTCAACTTTGTATTATTATTATAAAAACAAAATCTCTTTGGTTATTCTGCTTGACGTTGTAAGCATTTCTCTATCATATATGGGGTCTCTTTGGATCGCCACCATTGGCCTGTATCTTCTTCTTACGTTTACCTTTCTTTCCATATTCATCATTTTCAGACATATCATCACCTCTCATTAAATTATGTTGATCATTAATAGCTAAATCTGCCGTTTCAAAACCGGGTATACCGTTAATGGAAGTCTTCTCGAACTTCAAGGCCCGCCCTAAAAGTTCTGGATCTAACTCCTTAATGATATCTGGTGCTTGACTGATTGTTGGATCTAGTAGACTACCAGGGATTTGCTTTCCTGGTGCTATTTGATGTTTTCCAGGTAAATCTTGAATGTGATTTTTATATGACTTTCTTAGCTTGACCCCCTTTGTTCCATTTGGATTAGCTCTTGCCAATGACTTAGCTATTGGCTCTAACCCATATAGGGACAATATATTATCTAGTGGTGATGGCTTTGTAGTTGTGTAAACATCTAAAGGTAATATTTATGGTTAGTAATCCATTGCTCGGCTTGTGATAAAACGTAATTTAAGATAATACATACGACTAGAATCAATCAAGTACAAGTTATTGTTGCTGGCACTATTGTTGTGGTGATTATTCTGATTACTTTCACTCTTATCTACTACTTCTGACATCCCCTTGAAGTGGACTGATACAACCAATTACAGTAGAATCTTTAACACTGAATTTTGATGATATTTGATTGTGAAGTTTTAGAGTTAACATTTTTCTGGCAGTTCTCAAAACGGTAAGAATTGGTATCACGCACACGCCAAAAATAAATATTGCAAAAGCCGTTTTTGGTAAATTGTTACATCTAATCACGTCTACATTGGATTCTACATCTATAAGGCATTCAAGATTAAGTCAAAAATTATAATTAAACATGTAACCGAAGAGAAACAAAAATAATGAGTATCTATACAAAATAAAGTGGAAGTGGAAGTAGATGGGATCCGATGGATGGAGGGAGGGGAAAACTACCTATTGATGAATGAAGTTAGGAAGTATCATTTGTTATATAATGTTAATGGATTAAATAGTGATATAATTTTTTTTTATTTATATTTTTAGTTATTGGAAAAGAAACTATTTCATTAATAAAATTCATAAAAAGTAAGTGATTATGCAGAAAAAGGGGATGATGTTCGTAGTACGGGACGAGGATGCGGTAGTGGATATATTGGAATCAGATATGATATCTATGTCTATCTATGCCTTAAGGAATTTATTTTCCAACAACTTCCCAACCTTCTTCTTTTGGTTCATTATCAATAGCTAACTTTTCAGCAGCTTCTTCTAAACCAGTTTCTTTTGATTCTTCAGCTGGTTTACCTTCCACTTCTTCTTCTTCATCAGATTCACCTTCAACATCTAAAACACTAAAAGCAGACTTTTGTGGTTTAGCTTGTTCTTCTTTCTTTTCTTCTTGTTGTTGTTTCTTTGGAGTTGTATTAGTAGATGATCTATTTGATTTGGTACGTGGTGGTAATTTTTCACCTCTTTTCCATTCGAAACTTTGTTCTTCCTTCTTTGGAGTTCTTACAGTTCTTTCTGGTCTATCTGATCTATTACTTCTTTCTCTTGGTGGTAAAGTAGCAGTTGTAGTTCTAGCACTACCCCAATCTAATTCAGGTTCTTGCTTTCTTGGTGGTCTTTCTGATCTTTCTGGTCTTTCTCCTCTTTCTGGTCTTTCGGATCTATTACTTCTTTCTCTTGGTGGTAAGGCGACGGTTGAATGTCTAGCAGTATCCCAATCTAAATCAGGTTCTTGCTTTCTTGGTGGTCTTTCTGATCTTTCTGGTCTATCTCCTCTTTCTGGTCTTTCTCTTGGTGGTAAAGTAGAAGTTGTAGTTCTGGCACTACCCCAATCTAAATCAGGTTCTTCTCTTCTTGGTCTATCAAAAGTTCTTTCTGGTCTATCACCTCTTTCAGATCTATTACTTCTTTCTCTTGGTGGTAAAGTAGCAGTTGAACTTCTAGCAGCACCCCAATCTAAATCAGGTTCTTCTCTTCTTTGTGATCTATCTAATGGACCAGATCTACTTGATCTCCAATTACCATCTAATTCAGCTCTTTGAGGAGCAGCAACTTGAACATACATTGGTCTTGAATTAAAATCAGATAAATTTAAATTTAAAGCTTCTTCCAAATAATTTCTTTCGGTGAAAGTAATAAAAGCAAACCCTCTAACTTTACCAGTTTCTTTATCTAATGGTAATACAACATCAGTAACAATATCTTGTAATTGCATTCTACTTTCAAAATGTCTTGCTACAGTTTCTTCATCAACTTCCCAAGGTAAGTTGCTAACTTTTGCTCTATATGGTGGTTGATCAGGAATCGGGAATTCTTTTCTTTCTCTTCTTTGATCATCAAATGATCTATCACCTCCGAAATTAGATGATCTTTCTTCTCTATTGTATGAACCACTAACATCTCTACTAGATCCTCCAATTGGAGCAGCAGTTGAATTGACACCAATTGAATTTAAATCAACTTCTTCATCAGCCCATGAACCACCGAGTGAGTCATCAGCTAAGAATGAACCTAAGTCCATCTTGATAGTTTTCTTTGGAGGTGCCATATTGGAAATTGACTAAAATTGATTGGATTTGACTTTCAAAGTATTCACGATAAATACGATTAAAAAGGTAATAAGTTATTGATAAATCCTTGCCCTGACACTTTTATGATTAAAAGTGACTATATGGAATTATAGGATTTGATACAAGTTGGTTGTGTAGTGATATCACTTGGTGATTTAAAGGTTTCAAGTCATTTTTATTTTGATGATTTTGAAAAATTTTTTATGATTAAAAATTATTTTTTTTGTGGTCGATACACGCTATAAAAAAAATATGAGGAATTAAGAGGAATTAAAGAACAAGGAGACGTATGGATGATACAGAATTTTTGATTGCAAAATTAAGATTCTTAAACCGTAGAATGTGATATTAAAAGAATTTTGAATAAAGTCATAAGGACGCCATATTCGAAGAAATAAAAAACAAAATGAAACTGACTAAGTATCTGAAGAAAAAAATAAGTAAAAGAAGAAAATTAAAAACATAAAAAATATACAGCATAGATGATAAAACAAAAATAAACAGTAAAATATTAATAAATAATAAGTGGTATTGGACACATTGGCCTATACCCTTTGTTCAACAACGTCTCTTGTGGTCTCTGGACTGATTTGTGGTTCTCCAACGTTTGTAGGAGATACTGAATTTGTGATACGTAAATCGGTGATATCAGCTTCAGGTGGTGTTAACACGGGTGTATCATTAGCATCAGTTTGTTCAGCTGGCTCGTTGGTTTCACCTTCGGCATTGGCTTCAACATCTCCATCTTGAGTTTCACCTTCAGTAGCAGTGGCTCCCTCAGCAGCTTCAGCTTCTGCAAGTGTTGCTGCATTTTGTTCTCTTCTATATTGACGATATAAATCAACCACAGCCCAATTATATAAATCCTTTTTGGAGATTCCCATTAATCTCCAAATCAACATTTTAAAAATATTACCATATTTGATTTTGGCAATTTCAGTAGCTCTTTCTGATAAATTAAGATGAGATAACAGTTCTTCACTTAAGATGATTGAAACTCTTTCTGCGATAGGAATTAATTCATGTAAGATTGCTCTTAATTCAGGATCATTTCTGAATTCTTCTAAATCAATACTAACAACTTCATCCACTCCACTCTCTTCATCTTCTTCATCGATATCTTCTTCGTTAGTACCTTCAGTAGTGGTACCATTTTGAGCATTTATAATGGCTTGACTATCACGTTTGAATAAATAATCACGTTTACACATAGGACAACAAGCTCTACGTTTGATTAACCATGGATCAACACATTCAGCATGATATACATGACCACAGATTAATCCACGTACCACATCTTCATCTTCTAACACTTCAAGACAAATAGCACAAGATCCGGAATCATAATGTACATCATCAACTCCAGTAATCTTAGATGAACTACCTTCTTCTGTGGGTGTACCGGTATTGTCTTCTTGTTGAGGGGTGATTTCATTTTCGTTATGATTCACTGAAATCTCTTTCATTTCAATTGATTCACTATTATTAGGCGCACTTTCGTGAAGTGGTTGTGGAGGGGCGGGTGGTGGAGTAGCAGTATTTGCAGTATGTAAAGAATTACTATCATCAGATTCATCAGTAACGACAGTTTGCGCAGCTCTAGTCTCTTCTTCATCATCTTCTTCTAGTTTTAGTTGTTCTTTCAAATTACCGGCTCTATTTTCTGCATCATCTTCTTTACCACCATTTAACCATTCATGATAAGATTTCTTGGGAAATAAAATTTCACATTGTTCTTCAGTTAATTTTTTCATTCTTGAATACCGACCTCTACGACCTGTTCTTCTTCCAATGAATGATGGACCAAATGCATTACGACCTCCTGCCATTCTCATTCCACCTCTACTACTAGCTATCATTCTTCTTCTATTTCTACCAATTTCTTCCACTACATAATGATCAAATCCATAATTTTGACGGATTAATTCCAATTGTTCTCGAATTAAATTATCAGCAGCAGTTAAAGGATCTGATGGTGTAGTATCTGTGGCATCACCTGTAGTAGGTGATCTTGATCCTGATCTTGGTTCAATCGTAGCTGTCATAGCCCCTGGATTATTGGGAGGTGGAGGAGGTAAGAATGATCCCATTAATAATTGTCTTCTAGTTAAAGGATAAACATGTAAACCATACTTTGATCTTATGAAATATCTAATAGTGAAAAATACAAATAATAACGCAATGAATACCCCAACTGCTAAAGCCAAGAAGAATAACACAGTTGAAGGAGTATTACCTACAAAGCTATTATAATTAGGATTATTGGAATTGGGATTACCTGAAGAGGATGCAGATGATGATGGATTATAGGAGGTGGTTGAAGTTGTGGTTGTAATTTCGGTTGTGGTTGGAGTGGAACTTGCAGAATTATCATTCCTTCTTAATATTACGTATGGAGAATTCATGATTGTGATTATACTCGTTTTTTTTAAATCAGTAAAAGGATTAATTATAGATTATTAAAGTGAAGTGTTGATACTAGATGAGATGAGTTGACTTGATATGATTTGATATGGTTGAAGCAAGTATCTAGCATATATTTAGTGAAACATTTATAAAATGTGGTGTGCGATTATGTGGTAACTTGTGATTAGATTAGATTTTCTGATTAACGATTATGACTTATCGTTGATCTGCTATTTGGACAGTAATGATTTCCTTAACGAATAGTTTGATGACACGATCAGTTATATACCTACACCAGGATGGTTGTATCGGCGAGATTGAAAGGTATTAAAGATATAGTTATGAAAGGCAAGATAGATCTTTGACGTGGTTGTAAATGGGGATTTCAGATATTCCTTTTTTTTCCCTGACTGACTGACTGATTTTTAGTTTTTGTCTGATTTTTTTTGATTTTGTCTTCTTTTTTTTTGAGTGAAAAAGGAGCAGCAGAAAAAGTGACAAAAAAAAAGTGGGGGTTTGAAAGGGGGGGGGAGCCGTCAGTAGTTATAAATAAATAGGGTGTGTGGGTGTGTAGCAAGTTATTAATAGCAGTTCGTTAACAATATGGTGATGTTATTTTTCATATATTAAATGCTTTGTTAGTACAGTGTAGAAATAAAGTATAGTACTATAAGTCAAACTAGTATACCACACATGTAAGCAATTTAAACTAATTTATTAATTAATTTTCTTGGAACAAGATAATTAACCCTAATGATTAAAAAGGTGGACATTTTACACTATTTATACTTGTAATACAGTAAATCAGATAAATGATCAACTGTCTAGACCAATGACACGAATTACATAAAATTTTTCTTCACTCCGGTTATATAATTATCGAATGTAACGTTTTTTACATATGCCAAGTATATGACGATCTATATCTTACATAACGGGAATGTAAATGTGGGAAAAGGTAGTTAAGAACGGGAGTGAAAAGTACGCATAGCCTACCAAGAATCTCAAGACAAAGCCCCAAGGTTTCAATAAGTTCACAAGGGCCAAGTCTTATTGGTCAGGTTATTTGGTCTGTAATGTAATCTAGGACTGACCTTGGTTTTTCAAACTTACATGATCATTTTGAAAATTTTTGAAATTTCATAATTATGTAAGCGCTACCGTAATTAAAAATAAATTCTTTAAATATTTGGTTGCAATTTTATCCAATAACAACTTTCTACAATAACTTAGTCATCCATATAACTAAATTAAAAACTTTTAATAATATGATAAAGGTGGTAAGATGAATAAGTAATTTATTTTGTAAAAATTAAATATATATATAGTAATAAAGACTGATTAAAAAATAATAAAATTGTAACAAATTATAACAAAAAATGATAATAATAATAATAGAAGTTGAATACATCCTTTCATTTCAAACTTCTTCTCTTTTAAAATGAAAAATACAAAAGGATAATAAAATCAAACTTATATATTATATAAAAATTTGGTAATAAAATATTATTCCTTCTTATCTAAAAAAAGATATAATAACATAATAGTATAAATGTTAAAATTTCAATTAATAAAAAAGATAGGCTAAAAGGTAAATTGATAAGGTCAGTTTATGTATGAATAAATAAAAAAAAATATATCGTTCATATTATCATTATTTTTTTTTCTCTTCTTCTTCTTCTTCTTCTTCTTTTCATCAGGATTATGATTATGATTATAAGTTAAAATTTATATTTTTTTCATTTCTTTTTAATAAAATCTAAAACAATTATTGTAAAAATTAATAATTTACATTAAATTAATTAAATTTAACCTGATTTTGGAGCTTCTTTGAAGGAAATAGCAGCTTCTTCACCCATAGCAGAAATGATAGTAACTAATAAATCTTTACCTTCATCGAATTCAGATTGGATTTTTTCACCTAATTCACCTTCTGGAACTTTAACATCATCTTTAGTATCACCTTCTTGGGTCATTAAAGATAAGAAACCATCATCAATATCTAATAATTGAAATTCGGTTCTTCTAACGTTTGGAACTTCCATATTATGGGTGGATGGAGATAAATCTTCTAATTTCTTACCAGTGAAGATATCAATGGCAACTAAATGGACTTTAGCGTGACCATGCTTACCGGTTTTAGAAGTAGACATATCAACAATTTTACATGGTCTACTTTTAATGACAACGTGACCGTTCTTTCTTAAAGCAGAACATTGCATTGGGAAAGTTAAAGCAGCACCGGCATCAGCGGTTTCAAAAGTATGCTATAAGACAATAGTTAGTATAAATATTTTTACATTGTATGATATAAATGAAACTGAAAAATTATTGATATGAACTGAAAAGAACCTTTTTTTTTTCTTCTACTTTGTTAGCCGTTCTCGCTGGCATTTTTTTATTTTTTTTTTGTTGTCCCACACACCCACTCTCAAATTTGATGGATGGATGAATGGATTGATGGATGTTGAGAAATGTGAATCAGTTGACTTAAAAGTAGACACCAGAATTGATTGGATTGTTGGTTTGGATATACATGATGATAGGATATTAGTTGTACGGCATTTGACAATCCATTTCTATCGTTGCTCATTCTAAAAATTTTGTCCACGAAAAAAAAAGAACAGGGACAAAAAAAAAATAGTTCATGATTTGATTTGGAAAAAAAACTGACAGTCAGTACAATAAATCCATCACCAATCAAACAATCAAACAAACAATGCAATGCTAAAGTGATTCAAAGTCATGACAATCCATTCTTGTCATCAGACTTGGTCTACCACAATCCATTCTCTTATTTGATTTAGTTTTCTCCCCACTCCATCACCAACTATAAAAAGACTTTGTCGTTGAACTTTTTTTTCTCTCTCTCTGTCTTAAACTCAAAGCCTTTTTCCAAACTATGGTAGTTTCTACCACAATCAATCTAAATTGGTTCTTTTCACGTTCATACAATGATAGTTCGATCCCCATGGTAGTATATGACACTTACATCTTCGTCAGCCATTTTTGATATCTAATTTATGTGGTTATATTGAAAGAAAGTAAGAGAATGGAAGAAGAGAGAAAAGAAGATGAAAGAATTTTTTTCTGCTCTCTGTTGGATTAACTCTCACTGCACTCCAAAACTGGTCGTCCCCCTTCTACCAAAATTTTTAATTTTAATTTTAATTTTAATTTTTTTTTTTTGGTTTGGATTAAATTTAATTTTTGTGATGGAATTTTTAATGGTTAAGAAATTTTTACATATTACTAAATGTGAACCTGTAATTTGTTTGATGTCTTGTTACCATTAAATCGCGCGTAAATTATTGTCCATCTCTTAAGTAAATTTAAGTACGGAAATTGGATTTTCTTAACCTAGTATAAGTAGGGTAACCCCTTTGAACGATCGGTCGTGTAATGCCGGGGAGAGAATGGAAATAGGAACAGGGAACGACAATCAAATGATTGCAAATCACTGCCATCTTACTTGATGAGTGAGTGAATGAGTAAGTTGCAATATTTTACATTAACCTAAATATCGGCATTATTGTCTTTTCTTTTCTATTTTTTATTTTTCATTAAGGTAGATATATTTATTATATTCGATAAATAGGAGGGTGATAAAGGTTATGTGATTTTAAATTTAAAAAACCTTTATTAATTAATTATGACAGACATTTAGTACAAACAACTTTCAACGACAATAGTAACGACAACAACAGCAACAACAATTATAGAAAAGAAAAGAATAGTAATATATATAAAATAGAAGATATAAATAGAGTAAACACATTATTTCATGGAAGTTGATTATCCTAATAATGGCTATAATAATATTGTATCATGATGGCAGTAATAAACGATAAGGTTGATGTGATGTATTATGTGATGCGATGATGTTAATAAATAATAATAATAATGGAAGATTTATTAAGGGAATTTCAACTCTATAAGATTCGTAACACGTCGTATTCCCTCCTTGGTTGAATGTTGTTGTTGTTGTTGTTTTTGTTGTTTCAATATAGTGTAACCAGTACATCTCTTTCTTTTTTCTTTTTATTCCATTCATACTCCAATACTACTAATACTACTCTTCAGTGGAAGTGAAGTTTTATTATTCTGTTCTTCTTCATTACTATTACTTTCTTCATCATCATCTTCATCCTTTTTATCAGTTATAGAATGATCAAGACCTGATATCTCAGAATCATCACCTGCTTGAGCAGCTGCAACTTGACTAATTTTCAACTTAAATTTATCATCACCATTCTTTGCACCATTAGTTGGACTACCTCTAATACTTGAAATACCACTAGTTGCATTACCACCACTACCACTTCCACCTCCAGCATTAAGATTATTTAATTCTCGAGCCAGTTTTTCTAATTTTAAAGTTTGAATTTCAGAATCCCATTTCGATAAAACTTCTTGACATCTTTCATGTAATTTAAAACTATCAGAATATTTCAAACTTTCATCTTTTATAATACATTTTAAAACTTTATGAATCTTAGTTTTACGTAATAAATCAATACTAATTGGGAAATCTAATAATCGATATAAGATTAATCTTGCAATCAGTAATTCATCAGCTGTTAAAGGAGTTAATTTACTTGTATCCTTAGGGGTTGTAGGTTGATTTCGTTGAATCAAAGTGCGTTGTAATTTAATACGACATAACCATAATTGATGTCTTTTTTCATCTTCACTAACAGGTTTGGGACTTTCATTTTTAAGTTTAATATGACTTGGACTACTACCATTAAGTTTCTTCTTCTTTGAAATTGGAGTTGAATCATCTTCCAACTCTCGTTTAACTCGTTTTGAAGTAGTGGAACTGGTTGATGAGGATGAGGATGTTGATGGAATGGCTTTTCCATTCTTGGTTAAGGTGGCTTTATTTGGTTTCCGTTTAGCTGGTTTTATTTCAGATACTGATTCTTCTTCTTGATCATGATCATCATCTTCTTCTTCGTCATCTTCACCATCAGCATCATTTTCATCATCTTTAGATGATGATCTTCCTTTCTTTGGTTTCTTCTGAGGCAATGGTTCTTCTTCTTCAACTTCTTCTTCTGCTATTTCCTCCTCTTCTTCATCTCCTTCTTCATCATCATCATCATCATCTCCTCCTTTTCCATCTTTAAATTTATCAGCAGTGAACTTCATAAATTTTTCATAAGTTAAACCTTTAGTGGCGGCTATTGATTCCTTTATAGTTGGAGTTCGAGTCCAATATCTTAAATTATCTTGTTTTAAAATATCTTTAGGGATTTTTGATAATTCAGAATTTAATAATTCAGGAGTTAATTCAGTAAGATTCTTTTCTTGAATCCAACCATAATTACCTTCAGGAATAAAAATTACACAATATTCTGTACTCTTTTTTTTACTTTTTGAAACATTTTTTGGAACTAAATTAAGGGGGATTATAAACGCAGGCCATGGTTTAAATCCACTCATTTTAGCAAATACCAAATCCTTAGGTTGGAATTTCTTCTTTGATGGTGATGCTGATTTTGATGGGTATGATTTTGGTGGCATTATGAATAGTTATATAGATATATGATTGTGTTTATAAGTATTATAAATTTTGTGTAGGTAAGGTAAAGGATAGTGATGATTTAGTTCATACAGAATATATCAATCTACTCTGTAAAGACAACTGGAACTGGTTGATTGATTGATTGATTGATTAAAGTGATTTTATTGATGGATAACAAGTAATGAGCTGATTGTAATGATCGAGAAGGAGTTAGACACCTGATCAAAAGTATAAATATAATAATAATAAAACAAGATTCAAGTAGAAAGAATAAACGGAGGGGCAAAAGGGAAAGACAAACTAACTAACGACGATGAATAGAGTTAGTGATCGATTAATCGCCTGATTGATTGATTGATTGATTGATTTAGTTGTCGAATGAATGAGGGTTGTGAAAGTGTGAGTGAGTGAGTGAGGTAAGGGAATGAATGAATGAATCAATGATGGATAGATAAATTATTCAATACTCGACGACTTGATGGACTGATGGATGAGTTAGATGATTGGATTCAAGTCTCAAGTGATGGATTATCAAATTCGATGGATGATATAGAAAAGTAAACAAGGTATTGATGTCGTCTGTTTTATAAAAAAGTATTGTTCTTGTTGATGATTGGATTGTCAATTTGTTGTTATTATTGTTGTTGTAATTTTTTCTCTCACTCACTCACTCACTCAAAAAAGAAATTCCCAAAAAATGACAAAAAAAGAAAATCAGACAGACACTGACAGACAGACAGACAGTCAAACACTGAAATTTAATTGATCCGAACAAAGGGAAGAGAGACCTAGATGCGCTTTTTATTATCCGAAGGCATTATTGCCTGATACTGTCAATGAAATACTACATATACTTGTACTTACATTTTTACTTCACCATAATAATTTAATTAAACTATTTCTATTTTCCAATTTGATTCCCTAGCGGATAGTGGCTCTCTCTCTCTCTCTCTCTCCTTTTTTTTAAAGTTTGCTCTATATTTGTATGCAGGACGGGTTATGATTTCTGTCAATAGGGACACGACCACATTTTTCAATTCTAACTAATAATCCACAAATCAACCATTGTGTGAAGTGTAACAGTTTGGAAAGTTGATTGAAGGTTGATCAATTGAAGGTTCACTTGCTTTGTATAGTCCAATTATCTAATTTACCTTTTAACTTTTTTGATTTGCTGAATTCTTGTAAATTATCAACTCAATTTGGAGCGAATTTAATTGAAAAATTTTAGGTTTTACACTTAACTCCAACATCAATAAAAATTATATGGAAATAAATTTAAATATTTTTAACAGATAAATCTAATCAAAGTATATACAAAGACTTTATGTATGATAAACTAGAATAGAATTGAACTCATAAACTCATTCATTTACCATAAGCAATCAAACCTAGCAATATATGTATTGCAAAATGTGATTGCTAAAAAAAAAAAAAAAGAAACGCAACAAGAAAGAACCAAAAGGCGTTCATATGATCAATTTCCTGTATATAGTTTATCATGAGTTATTCGCAGCTTTAACCAAAAACTTTCATAATGTAAATTGTGTTATCCTATAAATATATTCTGCTTATTTATGTATTTATCTTACTACATCCATTTATAAATTAGATTACAATAGGTAAGAGGTATACTTTTGTATATATTGAAGTACTAAGGATCATTCTATAAAGATTTTGATATACGTGTTTGTATTTGTATCAGTCTATTACTTGTTCCAAGATCTCCAGCCATTTTAGCCTGAAGTATTACAAATCCGTCCGATTCTCAATCAATTTATAATCGATTAATACAAATCAAACTGAGTTTATACTATAATTGATTCAATTAAAAGATTCAAAGTTATATCAGTCTTATTTTATTAACTTTATTTTGTGATAACGCCAAGTCTTAACTTCTACTACTAAGAATCAATCTTTGAGTATAATAATAATACTGGTACTACCATCCTCTATCAGTTATTGTCAAGTCAACTAATACACCAACTAATAGTTCATCAACAACTACTTCAATTTCATTACTCATTACCTTCCACCCTTTCCACGAGATCTCTCCCAGTTCAGACGAAACTGATTATTTTTACAGGTTACAATTTAATTTGTTACAGTTTTATCTGATATAAAATTTTACAGTTTAATTTTTGAGTATTTTTGGTGGTCAAAAAAGGACCAAAAAAGCGTAAAAGAAAAAAGGCCCAAATTTTTATTGTTAATTTTTACAACCCTGGTCATAAAACTTGTTGTAAAAAGCTTACTTTCATCGTTCAAATCATCAATTCATCATGTATGAAACAAGCTTGATACCCAAAAAGCGACACCTAGATCTTCCAAGTCCTAAATCACTTGCTAGGTTGTTGAATATCCCTATTAAAAAGCGGAAATTATCAGGTTCAAACCTGAATTTTACTCAAGATGCAAATAATGATAATATTCATAATCAATCAAATGATATTAAAGAAGATGATATTAAAATCAATCTACCTATTCCTCGTATAATGGAATCAAATCTTCATCTACCTTCTTTCTTACCAACTCGTGATTCTGATGCTCCATTATTGAATTCTATACCGGCTAATATAGTTCCCATAATTCATGAACCATCTAATATATCAGATTATTTTACCGATGTTACAACCGATTTAAGTGATTATAAATTATCAAATCAAGTAACTGGTATACTTGATAAGTTCCCACCTCCAATTCCTCCTTTTATTACTGATAGAATGAAACAAGATAATAATAATTATGATGGTATAATGGTACCATTTATTTATCCTCCTCCTCCTATTATTAATATTGATACATTACCTTATTCATTGGCGCTGTTTAAAAAGAGATTTGAAAATATGAATAAAAATGGATCATCTTACAATAATGATAATAGATCAAAATCTAATAAACGCGATTATAGAAAAGATGAACAAGAATCCCCTTTATCATCTCATGCTCATCTTGCTCATGATAAAAGAAGAGGAAATAATCATAATCAGAATAATAATAATAATGACAATGGTCAGATACATGAATCAATGTATTTGCAAATACCTCCATTACCATTCCCTCCTCCTAATTATATGCCATACCCCGTCTCTGCAACAAAATCGACTTTAACCCCTAATGAAGTATTTCAATCATTATTAGATGCTCATGAAGATTTACCTAGAACTAATATGGTGTTGGCTAGTGCTGCTGGATCATTATTTGATTTGAAATCTCTGGCTGAAAATGAAGGGTTTACAATAAAAGGATATGAAAGAAATAAACATCTTCAAAAGCAAAAACAAAAGTCAAAGAAAGCCAAACGTCGTTTACAACAACGTGATTCCCTGGGTAATATAATCGAAGATGACAACGATAATGATGACGATGACGATGAAGATGGCGATGAGGATGAGGATGAGGACGATGAAGATGATAATGACGACGATGATGAAGATGGTGATGATGAAGATGACGACGAAGAAGGAGAAGATGAATATAATAGAAGAATATCAAGTGAAGGAGGTGATATAAGTGATGAATCTGATTCTTACAGAAGGATAAAACGAAAGAAGAGTAGACATTACGATGATGAAGATGATTATAGTGAAGATGATGAAGAAAATGATGATAGTTATCATGACTATATGCAATATATAAGGAATATTGATACTAATTATCATGACCCTCATCATCCACCATTGAATGAAAATGACTTGCAGGATACAAACACGTTTGAAACTAATCCTCGTCCTAGCGGTTATGTTGAATTCAAATCCAGACAGAGTAATGTGTTACGTAAACCCAGTGATGAAGCATCTATTGAACAAGAAAAATTGTTAGATTCTGAATATAGCATCTTAGATGATGGTGAAGATATATCCAACTTTACAATGAGAGGCATTCTTTCTAATCCTCTGAGAGATATGATTAATGCTAATGGAAATGGAAGAGAAAAGAGAAGACAAGAATTATTAAATTCTATAAATGAATTAACTGAATTCGAACAAACTAATCGAGATAAGATTTATAAATTCAAAAAGCAACAATTGTTAAATAGATTGAAGAATTTACAACAATCAACTATATCATTCACCAATAGTGATATTAAAGATGAAGAGTTATTAACTTTCAAAGAAAATCTTGATATCGAAAGGGATGAAGAATTAGTCAGATTAAAATTATTCCAAAATCATGAATTATTAAAGAGTTCATTAATATTTTATCAAGATTCCAATAGAGTTTATAAACATTTGAATTCAGTCATGATAAATAAATTAGAGAAATTAAAGAATTTCTTTGAATTTCAGCGAGAATTATTTTTAAAATATCTTAAGAATGATAATCTTGATATCTTTGATATTAAAAGTAAAGATTCAACTAAATTATTTAAAGGCATTTCTCATCGTGATTTCAATCAAGAAATTAAACAAATCATTCGTGATTCAATTTATAATGAATTAAAAGATTATCAATTAGAATCGATCAGTAAATCAAGATTAATCAAATCAAACTTGATGGATACTACAACGTCTAGTACTGCTTCTTCATCGTCTTCACTAAATAATCCAACTTCCATAACTTCAAACTCTAGTGATTCACTTATTGTTCATGATTTTATGCCATTAATATCTCCTGCTGAATTTGAAATTATAACAGGTGATTTACCCGTCAATGTTAAATTAACCGGTAATACAACTAAAGATAATAATATTAAACATCAAATCTTCCAAAATCCATTATATGATAGAATAACTTCAGGATCAGATACTAATGCATCCGATAGTCAAAGTAGTAGCGTTAACGTCAGTGCAGGACCAAAGAGAAGAGGTAGAAGAAGTAATAAAGAAAATGCCGCCGCTGCTGCCGCTGCCGCTGCAGCTGCAAGTGGTGGTGGCACAGCTTCTCCTGCTGGTGGAGCTGCCGGTGCTAGTTACTTATTTGATAAGATGAAAGGTGGTGATGGACCAGATAGTAAATATTCTGAAGCTGTTTTATTAGCTAAGATTATGAAACAATTTTCTGGACCAGCATCATTAAGATCTGATGAATTAGATGTTGATTTCCAAAAAATGAAAATAAAATCAAAATGGTCTATAACTAAATAGGTTTATAAAAAAGGTGAAAAAAAAACAAAACAAAAATAAATTGTAAAAGGTAATAGTAATAATATATATATATAATAAGATAATGTTACAAATTTATATTTAATAAAGTAAGCTAAATAAAAACAACAAACAACAAACAAATAAAAAAAAGTTTGGGTTGATATAAAAAGATAGTAAGCAAAAGATATAGTAAATAATAAGAGCTATTTATAAAGAAGTTGCAAAATACAAACAAATAAAAAAAATAATAATAATAGTAAAATGAAATTGCTAGAGAAACTAAAATAGAAGAATAATAGAGTGAAGATAGGGGGATGGAGAAAAACAATTTAATAACACATTAAGAAGGAAGTAATAATAAAGTCAACAAGATTCTCTCATTTTATAAGGCTGAAGTATAGCTGTGGTGGGGTGTTAATTTTTTTTAAAAGCCTTTGTTTAATATTTTTTGGGTAGTAGGAGGGATGAAGGTTGATTGGTCGTGATAAGTGATGGAATATTGTAATTGATTGTTGGTTTAATATTCTTCAAATTGAGAATAAAGAGCAACAAGAAGATTAGCACCACCAAGAACTAATGGGAAAGCACCTAATAAATGAGAAAAGTGTTCGTAAGATCCTAATTGAATAACAAGGAAATTCTTAAGAGTTGAACATAAACAATCACCAGTGATCAATTTGGAGGATAATAAAGATGAGGCATTCTTACCAATTAATAAGAAAATAACAATTTTACTTAAAGCAAAGATAAATGGATCATAATCATAGATTCTAGCAACAACACCTTCATCATCATCAAAAACTAAGACTCTTCTGGAGAAGTTAACAAAATAAGAAGTACTTAATGGAGCAACAACGGAGAAAACAATCCAAGTGAATAAGGTTGATAATGATTTATATTCTAATAAATCAATCAATTGAGGAGTTGGGATAGTACTAGTTGATAAGTAAGGTATGTTATCCTTTAAAAGATCATGAGTTAAGAAATTATCTTTAAGTGGGACAATTGAAACAAAATTATAAAGGAAGAATAATAATTCAAAAACAATTTCCAAGTAGTTTAAGGTGACTGATTTTGATAATTGTTCTCTTAAATCATCACTATATTCTAAATAAGTGATACCAACTGAATCAGTAAATTCATAAACTTTTTGAACGGCGGCTTCATAACCTTCAATAATTGGATCAACAATCCATTCTTTTAAACTTAATGGAGGTGGAGCATCATAATCTTTATCTGATTCTTCAGTTTCTTCAATGATGATATCTTCATGTAAAGTGGTATCATCTTCTTCATCATCATCATCTTCGGCATCGTCGGTTTGTTCAAGTAAGGATTGAACGGTTAATAAACCATCTTCAGGATGTTCACTAATATAAGCATCAAGCTTTTCAATAAGTATTTTCTTAGTTGATTTCGAAGTAGTTTTGATTTCAAGTTTACTAAGAACGCTGAGTAAATCAGCTTTTGTGTATTTACTATAGGTAGTAGACATTTTCAATGAGGATTGGAATTGATTGATTCTTTTTGGGGGGACTATATATTTTTGCAGTTGCAGCAGTTACTTAAAGTCTGTAAGACGATGATTTTAGAGTGTAATTGGTGGGAGGTGATATATCTGATGGATGGGTAGATACAAATCAAAACAACACTAATAAACAAACAATAACAACAGGAGTAAAAAAGTGTACACACAAATTGAAAACAAAAGGAAACAACTAAAATTTAAACTAAATTGAGTAAAAGATTCGATTCAATTCAATTATATATTGTAATTAACGGGAAGGAGGAAATACGTCAATAACTAGCTGTTGATACTTGGGAAAGATATATTTGTTGTTGTTTGTTTTGAAATTCACCAATTTGTGCAAACTGTGTCTTAAAGTATGGTACTGCACACAATTCATGAGAACACGCGTTGTGTACAGGAATGTTTTGTTTAATTCCCAATTAGGCAAGAGATCAATGTACTGTATATAAAACTGAGACAAAAATCCAAACATCCACAAAAACATCAAAACCTCAACGATTCAAGATTATAACCAACGCCAAATTTTTGTTGTAAATATGTATAAGCAGTTAATTTAACCTAGTTTCAATCAATCAATTAACTGTTTTTGTGATAAATCAAAACATTGGATCGATCCCATTGCCTATTTAGGAAGTGTCATCATTTAACCTTCTTAACTGTTAAGTGCTACTACTCCCTCCCCATAGTATTGGTGTATATTGCTAATTATTATTGGTAATAACAAAAAAAGTTTTAGCTTAAAGGTCATTCTTGTTTTCTAATTTCATTCATTGTATCTTAAAACTTATAGTGTGAAACTTTAAAGTGTGCTGATCTAGAATTCACAAGACTCTTTGCTATTGCCTCCCCCTTGTCGTTTCATATATTATCATCCCTATAGAAGAAAAAGTTTTCCATACCCTTTTGTTAACTATATATATTATCACATCATTCATCTTAGATCGAAACCTTTCTCCAATTTAAACCAACTGCAATAACTTATGTATAGAATATAACCCTCATTACAATCAAATCAGATTATCATATCATATCATATACTCATATCGTGAATCATGACTTCTACCATAAGTTGTTACAGGTCACTACTACGAACGTCATCACGACATATAAGGCGATTCAGTCAATATAATCCTCAGTTACAACAACAACTACAACCAGAACCTGAAAAACCAAGAATAAATCAGGTTGGTATCCAATATTTATCCGAAGGTTTACATCAAAAGATCTTCCCATCAACTCCAACTACAGATTACTTAACTCCTCAACATCCCGCTTTAATCGAAATTGCAAAAGGTCATTTAAAGGAAAACAACTTGTTAAACAAAAAGACCCTTATAACTGATCCTATCAATATAGACAACTTTCCTCCCTTAATTGGAAATAAGTCATTAGATGAACATTTCTATAAAATAGGGTTAAGTGATGCTGATCCATATTTATCCATGTCTCATAATTTCTTAAAACAAGATTCAGAATTACCTCCTATGCCCAAAAATTGGCTCTTTGAATCAGGTTGGACTAGATATGAAAAAGGTAAGAAACCAGAATCTGTACCATATCCTTTAGAAGATGAGTTAGTATTTGATGTTGAAGTTATATATAAAAAGTCAAATTATTCAGTATTAGCAACTTGTGCTTCAAGTAAAGCTTGGTATGGTTGGGTATCTCCATTCTTAACCAATTATGCTAAGGATCAAACTTATGATAATTGGAATCATTTAATTCCTATGAATTGTTTGAATGAACCAAAATTAATCATTGGTTATAATGTCAGTTATGATCGTGCTAGAATCTTAGAAGAATATAATATCAAACAATCAAAGGCGTTTTATCTTGACGCTATGGCTCTCCATGTTTCCATTAGTGGTATTTGTTCTCAACAACGTTCAAAATGGTTGAAACATAATAAAAAAATGCAAGAGTTTAAGAATGATGATTTCGAATCATCTGATGCTGAAGATTTTACTTCCAAGGATAGTGATGCTATGATTAAAGATCTTGAACATGAAGTTTATGAAGATCCTTGGTTGAATAAAGGGGCTCCGAATTCTTTAGCAAATGTATACCAATTCCATTGTGGTGAACAAATGGATAAATCTGCTAGAGAATATTTCAGTACTGAAGATCCGATGGAAGTAATTGATAATTTTAATGACTTGATGACTTATTGTGCTGGTGATGTTTACTATACTTTCAAATTATCTAAGAAATTATTCCCTGAATTCAGAGAAAAGATTCCTCATCCTGTTTCATTTTCAGCCTTAAGACATTTAAATAATTTAATTTTACCAACAACTAAGAAATGGGAAAAATATGTTGAACATGCTGAAGAAATTTATCAAGATAATCGTTCTCAAGTAGTTAAAAATCTTGAAGATCGTGCCAAAGAATTAGTTCAATACATTGAACAAAAAGATGATTCATTAATACCCGAATATGAAAAAGATCCATGGTTAAATCAATTAAATTGGGAGCTTAAAGCATTCAGATTAAAGAAAAATGGTGAACCAGTTGCAAATCAAGCTTATTTGAGTGGTTATCCTGAATGGTATCGTGAATTATTCAAAAATACCGATAGAAAGATAAATTTAACCATGAGATCAAGAGTATCTCCATTATTATTAAGATTAAAATGGGAAGGGTACCCATTATTCTGGACTGATTCCCAAGGTTGGTGTTTCAAAGTACCGTACGATGAGCAGAAGATCAAGGAATTGAAGTTGAAAAATTATACTATTGCAAAATTGGAATTAGAAGATCAAGAAAAATACTATTCTGAATTAAGAGATAATGGTAATAGTTATGAGTTATTCAAAATCCCTCATCCTGATGGTCCAAGTAGAAGATGTACGATTATAATGTCAAAGAGTTATTTAAGATATTTTGAAGATGGGACATTAAGTTCAGAGTATAATTATGCATCTGAAATTCTTGCCTTGAATTCGACTGCATCATATTGGATGGGTAACAGAAAGAGAATTATGGATCAATTTGTGGTTTATAATGATTCTAAACAAGAATCAAATCATTTTTTCAGTACACCAGAACAATCAAGTGAACATAAAGATATGGGTATAATATTACCAAAGTTATGTTCAATGGGTACAGTTACTAGAAGAGCTACTGAGAATACATGGTTAACTGCTTCAAATGCTAAGAAGAACAGAATCGGCTCTGAATTGAAAGCTATGATTGAAGCACCAGAAGGTTTCTGTTTTGTTGGTGCTGATGTTGATTCAGAAGAATTATGGATTGCTTCATTAGTAGGTGATTCAATGTTTAAAATACATGGTGGTACTGCCTTAGGTTGGATGACTTTAGAAGGTGATAAGAATGAAAAGACTGATTTACATTCTAAAACTTCAGAAATTTTAGGAATTTCAAGAGGTGATGCTAAAGTTTTCAATTATGGTAGAATTTATGGTGCAGGTGTTAAATTCGCTACTCGATTATTAAAACAATTTAATCCAAAATTAAGCGATCGTGAAGCTGAAAAGACTGCTCGTGAATTATATGCCAAGACTAAAGGTCAAGTATCATCATCAAGATTCTTAAAGAGAAAAGTTTATCATGGTGGATCTGAATCAGTTATGTTCAATGCTTTAGAATCCATTGCTTATTTACAACATCCAAGAACACCAGTTTTAGGAGCATCAATCACTGATGCCTTGACAGCTGGTAATTTGAATAAGAATGATTATTTAACTTCAAGAATAAATTGGACCATTCAAAGTTCAGGAGTGGATTATTTACATTTATTAATTGTTTCCATGGCATATTTGATTGAAAGATATAATGTGAATGCTAGATTAGCCATCACAGTTCATGATGAATTAAGATATCTTGTAGTTGAGGAAGATAAGTATTTAGCTGCATTATTATTACAAATCAGTAATCTTTGGACTAGAGCTATGTTTTGTGAACAATTAGGTATTAATGAGGTTCCACAATCAGCAGCATTCTTTTCTGAAGTTGACATTGATCATGTATTAAGAAAAGAAGTTCATATGGATTGTATAACTCCTTCTAATCCTACTGCCATCCCACCTGGAGAATCATTAACTATTTTACAATTATTAGAATTAACTAGAAATGGTGCTGTATTAAAGGACCAAGATGATAAAAATAATAATAAGAATAGTAATAATGGTGATGGTAATCCAAATATACCACGATTGAGTAATTTCAATTATAATTTCCGGCAACCATTTATAAGTGAAGTTGATAATGAATTAAGTGTTGCAAGTAAGATTGCTAAACTTAAGTTACAATCATCAGTTGATAAAGCTGAATGGAAGAAGAACATTGGAGGATTTATTAGGCTGTTAGAAGAAAACGATGAATCAGAAGTTTTCGAATTGATTAAGCAGCAAAATGAATCCAGACAAGGTGTTGCTTCTTCTCCAACGGGATATAGACGTATTAAGAGACGAAATGTTGAAGAATTTGATATTTCAAGTGATGGTACTGAAGTATTAGCTGCTAGATTAAACGAGAAAGATAACAATAATGTTTTCAAAATGAAAGCAAGACTGAACATGAATACAAATATAACAAAACCGAATCCTATATATAAAGTAAGACGACCAAATGTGACTACCCCCTTACGGACAAGTTATTCTGGTGGAGCTAATTATACTACTCAAAGAGAATTAACTGGCAAACTAAAGGTTAAAGTTAATTCAAGTAATAGTATGAGGTTGGGAAAATTGTCAAGACCATCATCATCATCATCTAAGAGTCAATCAACCACATCAACTACTGCAGGTGTGAATTCTATCATGGGTAATAAGGGGTACAATGATGAAAATTCCTATAAGGAATCATCATTTAAACCTAAGTATGTTACTTACGATAAATTTCGACGAAGTGGTAAATATAAGATTGATTTAGATGATAAGAGACCACGACAATTTTCAACGATATTAAACGACCAACCATCATCCACCAGTTTACAACGTACAACCACCAATCCAAGTAAAAGTAGTACTACAACAAGTACTGCTGCCACTACACCCACACAGTCGATATCGCCAGATGATAAGAATCAATTCTATGCATCTAAATGGCGTCGACGATCATCGCGAGCGGAAAATGTCTTTTAAACTTGAATGAAAATCAAAAAAAAAAAAAAATTTAAAAAAAAAAATGAAAGATTATTATATCCATCGTTATTGAAGTTTTTCACCCTTATTTATAAGTTCATCATATCCATTTGTCATAATTTCCATGACATCGTCTTACTATTAGGAACCGCAACTTGTTGATTATCATTTTAGTCATAATATTATTTTTCTATATCATTTTTCCGTTTCTACAACATCAAAAAAAAAAAAAGATTCATCACTGTTGGTACAGTGGTGTATACATTGATATTCCTTTTTATTAGTGCTTTGGAAGTGAAAGTTTCATAGAAGAGGAAAGTGCAATTTATATAATTGATTTTATCAAGGATTCCACGAAAGATGAGGTTTGATATTTAATCTAACCCATGTAGTGTTGATTATATCCTTTAGATTTATAAGATCATTAAAACGTTTCATTGCAATTTTACCATTTCCTTCTTCATATTATTATGAACTTTCACATATAAGTTTCCAAAGTTTGCTATTTGATTAGATATTATTATGTGTTTTGTTTTTGTTAGGATTGTTGTTATTTTTTTTCCATTACATCAAGTTAACTAAGGTCAAGTTCCATTGCTCTCTCTCTAAAATATTTCTCTGTCCTCCTGTTTATTTCATTTCTTGTATATTTTTTAATTTAGGTAGTATAGGATCTATACTATATATATTTTTTATTGTAAAATTAGGGGTTAAAGATTGTTAATATATATAAATATATTTTTAGTAACATTAAATTATCAGGGTTAATAGTTGCAAAAAAATGGGAGCTAGTGTAACAATATGATCACAATAATGCAACCCAACTCAACTCAGTTTAACTTTATGAGAACCGGTCAAAACCATTCATAGACTTTTCTTCTGTCACCCATCATGCTACCGAACCCTGACATGACATAAATTAGTTGTGTGTAGAAATATGACAAGATCAATCTAAAGCAAAATATAAATAAATAAATACATATAAAGGTGGGGAACCGAATTAGGCAATATCAACAAGATCAACATATGGGACCCGTTCCCAAAACAGCAACGAGCTTCCCTGATCGGGCCAGCCGAAAAAAGAATCCTGTTCCCCCTTCCCAATTGGGACAGCTCACCCAGGAACGAAAACACATGAATTGTTATATGCACTCCAGGAAATAAATTGCTTTTTTTATCTTTTTCTGTTTGACTTACCCCTCTATTTAATTAGATTTCTATATACAGTCATTTTATATTTTTTTTGGAATCGGGTACACGACCTTCCAAATTATGTATGAGGTCTTTTTTTTTGTTTTATATTCGGTCTTTGGGCTTTACAGGACTTGAAGTTAACCGATTTTACCGTGATTTCTAGTGAACAAAATAGATGATTAGTTATTAACGGTGTCGACAATTATTGTTACGGTTATAGATTAGTTTTTGTGTGTGTGTAGTAAAGTCAAGATTTTAGTGAATTGAGATAGTTAATTTAGTAAGTTTAAAATCTGGAAACTTCGGTACATCGGGTATAGGCCTATATCTATAGAAGTTGGAAGAGAGACAGAGAGAGAGGGTGTGAGGGTACTGTTAACTTAAAATTGCCAGGTTTTACAAGGGAGTTATTTTATAAGTGGGTAAGGAATTACGGTTTTTATGTACCGTTTTTGTAAGTATGTGGATGTTTACTTTTATTGAAACGGCTACCATTGAGGATTTGATTTAAATTGAAAAATTTGAAAAATTTTCCATCATTATGATTGATTTAATTTATGATATTATAATTATTATGATTGTAAGTAATAGTACCATCCACTCCGATAATGTAAGTGATACTGTTCAATAGAATAATTATTACCAATAATGAAATGGAACCAACTGTATTGGACACAACCAACAGAATGATGTAAGTGTAAGTAACAAAAATAAATGTAAAAACGACGAAAATATAAACGACCATTCCGGTTGAGCGACAAAAGTGGCTCGGATATAGTGTCTCACCATCCATCCATCCATCCAATTAATTTAAAATTGAAATTTAAAGCCGCCATCGCTCAACACTTAATTACCATAATTAATGGGAAAGTGTGATATAATTAATTTATGATTGAGAGTGTCATAGAGATAAGGTAGATGCTAGTATGATGATATGGATGTTGTAATAGTAAAAGATGGTATGTAGAATATGAGATGAGATGAGATGAGGTAGAAATAGATGATAAATAAGTGAAAGTACTATGAGTGATATCATTGATATCGGTTACAGTGAGAAAATTATAAAGTATAGTACATGATATCATAATTATACCAGCGTAGTTAGGAAAGTCTGGATATATTATCATTATATGGGTCACTCTAGATATCTATTGATATTATCTACCACTATCTTACCCAATATACTTGAGTGAATAACTTTCTTTACTATAGAGATAAACTAGGTTAATGAGATAATCATTGTGTCCGGAATACATAAGGTCATGCCCTCGAATCCCATCCGGGTGCGTTTTTAAATATCTCAAGCTGTCAAAAAAAAATAAAATTAAAAATTTAAAATTGAACGATTATAACAAAATTGTAAAAACCATCAGAGCTGCTGCTGGTGTTGGAAATATAAATATAATTTAACTTCCACTAATTTAAATTAACTTGAACCTCTTTTTCTTTTCCCTTTTCCCTTTCTTCTTTTCTTCTTTTCCTTTTCTTTTTACTTTCATACTCCATCCATTTAGTCTTCATTCACAATGTTACCAGCTGGTGTTATCTTAGTTTTCGTCTTAGTTTTCTTAGCCTTCTGTGCCGTTACTGCCGTCTTTGTTCAAAAGAGATTAAAGAACAAGAAATCTAACACTAGATTTTAAATCTGTCTGTGACAGTTTCAAACAACAATGTGTTCCTTCAATTGATGTTTATAGTCATGAAGAGCACTACTACTTTCAAAATCCTATAATACACTTTATACCAACCTTTTTTTTTACCTTAATTTTTAATGATGGTCAACTTTTGAGTTTCCATACTTTTTAATTGTTTTATTACTATTTTCAATCCAAACAAATATTATTATCTATTATTGCATATTACGACTAGGGGTAGTCTATCAATCTTAATGTTTTTACTTTTTATTTTTTTTTTTAAAGAATTTTTTGCTATATTTTATATATATATAATCATATGAAAGAGGGAGATGATGGTGAAGATTATCTTTATTAAGTTTAAATTTATTGTATGTGAGAATTGGGGAATTTTCACAATGAATTGAATTTATAAAGGGTTGTTTTTATCTATCTTTCTTTTGAAATATCATCATATCATTTTTAATATTATTATTATTCAAACCAATCCAACCACATAACTATCAATTACTATTTGAAAGGAAATTTTAATTTTAATTTATTTGAGAGATTTCAATTATTTAATACACTACAAAAAAAAATCCAATCCACTACAACTACGACTTCAATTGAGTGTATGGTAACGTTGGGAAGTGATTTATAGAAACACTATCTTTATTCATTTTATATCGTCATTGGGGAATGATGATTAAAGTGACGAGAGAAGTGTTAATATATATCCACCTTTCCTTATTTTTATTTACTTACATTTCAACTGGTTAAACAAGAGTGATTTTTACTTTTTTATTTGCTATATCTTTTTTTATATTGAATCTTACAATTACTACTACTATTTCCTCTTTATTTATACCTTTTATTATTATTATTATTTTGTTTATCTTATTAGTTTTAATATTAATATTAATATATATAAAATTCCAGACTGACTTTATAGTTAGCCTAGCCCAAAAAAAAAATGAAATCGTTTTATGTAGATTACAGACAATTAATTAGTGATCAAATCATTGGATTGGATTGGATTGAAATAAATGAATAAAATATTATTTAATGTTTAAAGAGGAGACGATATCAATTGAGCACAACCGACCGACAAAGTAAAACCAACTGATTTGATCAAAATTGCAATCTCCAACCATATCCGCTAATTTCCAGTGGATGGGTTGGTGGTGGTGGTGGTGGTTGGGAGGGATGCTCTCAGGGAAGAAGGGGAAATTATTTCCCAAAAAGTTAAATTTGAGATGAGTAAAAAGCTTACGTAAGAGATTATGTAATCGAGGAAAGAGTATGACCATTTACCCACTACCACGGTCTCTCCTTCCTTCAATCACCGTAATTACATGGATGATGATAGATTATAGATCAATTCAACCAGATTTAAGTTTAATAAAGGGACGTAGTAGTAAGACAATTAGAATAACAGTTAAACTAAACTCAATTAATCCCTTCACCTTTATATAGCTTTATCAATTCTAACCAATAAACTGTTGGTTAATTTTAAAATTAGTATGGCTGAAAAATTATAGAGAAATGTCCTGCACAGATCCTCCTTGATAGATAAGAGAATTATTATCAATTTAGGTATGTGGATGTATTTGACTATATGATAGAGATATTATTTATATACATACATATTATGTATGTAGAGATAGATATCTGTCTATGAAATCTATTAGTATACGGAGATTGTCACAATAGGACCAATCTTGAATGATAACGACGACGACGAAACATGAACATGAATCAAAAAGCAAGCAAAACAAAAATAGCAAACAATATAAAACAAACAAACTGAAAAATCAAACTAATGATGATTATTCTTCATATTCTTGTAATACAAAAGAATGAAGTAATCCTAATAACGAGATAATCGCCAATAACCACCATGACATCCCACTATATCCCATTGAATCGAATTTCGATATCAAATAACCCCATACTAAGGGTGCCACACATCTTGCTAACGCAGTTATACTTAAAGTATAACCATTAATTAAAGCTCTATGAGCTCGAGGTGATGCACGATGAATTAATATAATAATTTGTGAAAATGCAGTTGAACCTGCAAATGTATTTAATCCTGTCATAATATATAGTACTAATCCTGTAAATGATTTAGAATGGAATAACATGGAATATTCAGGTAAGGTAAAGATTAATAATGGTAAGATTAAATAAATAATTGGGAAAACTGATAATCCAACTCTATAACCATTAATGGTACTGAAATAAGTATTGATAATTGGGAAAATAAATATAACCACAAGTATACCAACTACTCCAGTTAATGATAATAAAATCCCAATAGCATCTGAAGTAAAACCAAATCCACCTCTAATTCTAAATGGGAATTTTAATGAATCAATTTGAACTTTCCCAGCTAAGAATACCGGTAAAAATTCTCCATAAACTAAATTATGAAATGATAATATGAAATTTGAAAAAATTGAATTAACCACCGCTGGTGTGAAAGCTTCATGTTTAATTTCATCAGATATACGTTGAGATGTATTAGCGGCCATTTCTGAATCAGGATCTGCACTAGCATATAATTGCAATTCAATATCTTCTGTAGTTTGATCTTTTTTAGTATCTGTTTCACTACTATTGGTATCTTCCACACTACTATCTTCATAAAATAAATCATCCATAACTCTTGTATCTGACATACGATGATATTTTTGCCATGGACGAATAGGAGTTTGATAACCTAATTTATGTCTTATGAAATCACCCATTTCTAATCCAATATCTCTTTGAAATCTTTTATGTTCATGAGTCTCTTCAAAAAATAACCAACCAATGACTATACTACAACATAAAATTGAAGCCACCACTATATTGGAAAGTACAAAGGGATATTTTTCAAATAAAAGCATTTCTGATTGATCTTTAGTACCAGTGGCGCTTGTAGTTGCACGACGAAACTTTGAACTATAATCATCATTTAAAACTTCAGGTAAATGTTTAGTATCAGTTAAAACTCCCCCTAACCAATTACCCATAATAGATCCTGCACTCCATAATAAAGTCAATGAACTAAATGCTAAAGCTTGATGTCTTGGTTCTACGGCGATTTCACCAATAGTAGTTCTAATCACACTAACATTTCCATTAAGTAATCCCATTAACATTCTTGCTGCTAATGCGGAATAAAAATTGGTACTAAAACCAAAACAAACCATGGAAATAGCTGTACCACTTAAACCTACTAAAAGAACTCTTTTACGACCAAATCTATCACTCGCTTTCCCCCAAGGTACTGAACTTAAAAATTGACTGAATGAAAATGCAGAAGCTAAATATCCACTATATTTTGAAATATCGGCCTCATTGTCAGTTATTCCGAAATGTTTAATCATGAAATAAATATAAGGAAACATCGAAGTGAAAGCGATGGGTTCGGCGATTCTAATGATACTAATGATGGCCATTTGGGCAATGGGGAAATCCACCAATTGTTCTCTGACGGTGAATGCTGGCATAATTGAAAAATTCTTTATCGTATATATCTATCTATTGCTTTTTTATCTTATCTAGTTATTGTGAGATATATATTTTTTGTGTTATAAATAATTTATTATAAGAAAGGGCTTGATACCTTTATTTGTGAACGTTAGCGATGGAGTTTATGTAGTTGATAGTATATCTGACATTATCCATTCCATAAAAATGAAGTGTATGAGAAATGGAATAATGTGATGGGGGTGGTATAAATCGTTAAAAATATTGCAAGTGAGAAAGAAATGAAGTTGAAATCTGTGGTGTAATGAGATAAGGTTAGTTAATTATAGATACTTCTAGGGTAACCTATAGATCTGAATGAATAAATACAACAAAACCAAAAAAGAAAATGAATAGGAGAAAGAAGAAGAAAGAGATGGATATAAAAAGCAAATATGTGAAATTTGGATATATATAAATTATGACTATTAAGTGGATGCTACCTACATACATACATAAAATTAAAGTGGCTCTAAATAATTTTATGGGTTAAAAAAATTATTGTTTTAATAGCAAAAAGGGGGATAATAATAGGTGAGAAGAAATATATGGCATTTCAATTACAATTGTATCATTTTCTATACATATACATATCCATACTTTACTTACCTGATCTTAAGTTTTGCCTTATTAATCAAGAATAATTTTTTTTGAAGTTACTTAGTTACGGCTATATTTCTAAAAACAGGTTAACAAAAGCCCATTAATACGATGAAATTTAAAATCTTAAAATGATAAAAAAAATCCACCCCAAAAACACAATAGAGAGTAATATATAATATTAGAGTTTATGTTAGTACATTCCATTGCATTTACATTGATCCTTTAACCCAGAGACCGTTTTTTACACCACCACATATGATTTGATTTGATTTTTCCCCCAAATCATTAGAGACCAAAAAAAAAATAATTAGTAGATCATTATATATATATGTAACTTGCTATATTAACGAGCATGTGGTGGAGTGAGGTTTGAAAGAAGGAGGAGATCCTGCCAGGGAGCAAGGGCGGGATGAGTTGATCTTAAATATTATTATTATTGCGATCAACTCGCAATAATAAGTTCAACAAATAGCCACTGTGTTTAATTAATAGAGTTATTGGTAATGGTAAAATAATTCAAATTTCCGGTAAGTTAAGTTAAAAATTTGGGGGATACGGCTCTCATAGAATTCCTAAAATGGTTAATTGTAATCGAAACCATTTAACCTTAACTATTGCGGTCCGGGACTCTGATCCGCCCTTATATAATTTTGTGTAAAATTATGTCTTACTAAGCAGAAATATGAAGGTCGTGCAGAGGGTTGATAGGTATATGCAGGACAAGTGGATATATAGTACATATCTCTCGCTATGATCCTACTTCAATATGGTTGCGCTTTACGTTGATTATCAGACAGAGCCATTCACTATTTCAGTTTATCGTGTGTATATATAATTTGTAACTATAAAAGTATCTATATAAATTAAATGCAATTCTATCTCTTTATTTATGTATCTATGAGTTTTAATGAATACTAGTTTGTGTCTCATCTTCAACTTCAACAGCAGTGAAATCTTGTTGTAATTGCTGCGAAAGATTTGGTTCGGGTGATTCATTACTTTCATCATTCAATTCTTCATTAGGTTTAACTTTTTCATCTTCATCTTCATCATACTCTTCCATCCAATATGATTGAACCATCCCTACCGCAGCCATTAATGACATCACCCACCATGTCAATTGTCCCATAGATAATTTATCACTTAAGGACATTAAATAACCAAATACAATTGGTCCCGTGAATCGAGCTAATGATATGATACTCATGGTAGCACTATTCACATAAGCACGATGTTCTTTATGAGCAGCACGATGATTTAATAACATCACTTGTGGCATACCTGTTGCACTTGCCAATGTCTTTAATGATGTTAAAGTATATAACATAACTGGTGTAGCCCAAACTGGGAAATTTGGATTAAATTTATTCAAGGTGAAGATTGTAAATGGAACTAAGAAATAAACAATAGGGAATATTGATACTGATAATCTATAACCATTGATAGTTCCTAATTTACGATCTAACCATGGGAATATAACTAAAATTATAAGCATCCCCATTATACCAGTTGATGAAAATAAAGTACCAATATAATTTGAATCTAACCCAAATCCACCTTCAATAGTGAATGGGAATTTTAATTTATCCTTTTGAAATCTAGCTGCTAAGAAAATTGGTAAAAATTCATTATAAGTAACATTATGTAATGAAATTATGAAATTTCCCGTGATGACAGTTATAACTCTTGGGGTAAATGCATTTGAATATGATGGTTTATAAACTTCTAATTGTCTTTCACTTTCCATAGAATAGGTCTTAACAATAGCTTGAGACATTCTTCTTGACATATAAGGTCTAATACTTTGAATATCAGCATTATCATCATCATCTTCACCTTGTTCAATATCAGATGAATCTAATGCTTCTGATTGAATTGAACGTTGATCTTCATCAATATTAACAATATTGGCTGTTGGTAATAATGGAGAATTTTCAGTTGGAGTAGAAGCAATCAATGGTTCAGGACTTATAGTTGGTGAAGGATTGTCAATTTGATGATAATAATGACTATGGTGTTTTCTGGTCCATGGTCTTTCTGGTGCAGTGATACCGACTTTGGCTAATAACCAATCACCTAATTCAACTCCATAATCCTTTCTATATTTATAAACATCATGAGTTTCTTCTAAGAATAAAAATCCACAAACTAAACTGAAAATTAAGAAAGCTGCCACCACGATATTTGATAATGCATAAGGATATTTTCTAATGAAATGTTCATAAAATGATTGTAAACCTTGAGATTCGAAATCTTGAGATTTATAAGGACTATCTTTCTTGGGATGAGTGAAATATTTCGAACCTCCAATGGCTGGACCAATAATACTTCCAAAATTAAATAATAAAGGTAAAGTTGAAAATGCGATAGCTTGATGTCTTCTTTCAGTAGCGATTTCTCCAATAACAGTTCTTAATACTGCCACATTCCCATTCAAGATCCCAGCTATGGATCTGGCTACTAATGCTTGCCAATAATTTTGACTGAATCCAAATAATAATAATGAAGTAGCAGTACCGAATAGTCCAATTAATAAAATGAATTTACGACCAATTTTATCACTTAATTTACCCCATCTTACAGCAAATAAAAATTGACAAAAGGCAAAACTTGAAGCAAGATACCCACTATATTTCGAGATATCTTCTTCCTTATCAGCGATTTTGAAATCTCTAATCATGAAATAAAGATAGGGAAATAATGATGAGAATGCTAAAGGTTCACTAAATCTAATGATACAAATAACAAGCATTTGACGGACGGGGAACCCCTCCATCTGTTGTTTGAAAGTTAGTTTTTCAGCAGGCATGACGACAACGGATGTGATGTTGATGTTGCTGAGCAATCTAAGTTTGCTATGAACGTTAAGGAATGACTAAGGTTGAAATGGGTGAAAAGCTCTTCAAAACAAATGAGATCAGATATAATTAAATAAAATTTTTAGGGACGTGTCGAGCGTGTTCCGGTAAAGTAAGGTTATTTTTGTTTTTTTGTGCGTGATATGTCAAAAATGATATCACTCAAAAAGTGTTAGTGATAAGGGTATGGTTTAAGTATACTAAGGTAGGATTAGTTATAGAGGAAGATATCGATAATTAGAGTTATACAAGGTAAACAAGATTAATTTTGCAAGTATTAACCTTATCTGCTAATAAATATTCATCTCATAAAAAAGTTCGTATTCTTTTTAACGTTAGAGTTAAATTAGAAATTACGTAATGAGTGAAAAATTAGCGACATAAAAAAATCTGTTTACAAATAGCGTCTCATCATTTCAGCCACACTCCGTTATTAGGGTTTATTAATATCTAGCCGATTTGAATTTAAACAGTTTGATTGGCCTGTAATGGTTTAAAACCACTGTTCTGGCATATTCCCTTTATTATTGATAAAATTTTTGACATGAATAGATCTTGTTATTAGTGATGTTTAATCATTGTGTCAGGGGTAAATTGGTAAATTACGAGATGATAGGGGAGCGGACCCTCAGTAATCATTGTAGCGCAGAGATACACAGGGTTTAATAGTATACTCCGAATCAAAAATTCAATCGTAGTTTAAGAAGATATAAGTCAACATCTCTTTAAGTTAACTTTGATTCCAATATAGTAAAACAGAATCTTCAAACAAGAATTTGCAGTCGTTATCGGGGTATATACCCCAGTGTGATGGCCGATCGTAATGAATTTAAATTTTAGTCACCTGACACAAATTATGCATTTTGACACGACCATGTTTTTTTTTTTTTTCACTTTGATCTAAACTGATATATAACTGTAGTGTGATCTTTGAATCTGTTATCAACCTTACATATATAAAACTATTAGAAGAATTGTGTATATGTTCAATAATATATTACGACGGAACAACAATAATTCCAATCCCACAAATACATTGAGAAATGCTAGCAATCAAAGTACCAATATAACAACAGGATTATCAAATCAACCTGCTCCAAGATTAGGTAGATCAAATAGTCAAGAATCATTATCAACTCTAGTTACTTCATCTACTGGTAGATCGGATCCAAATCAACTGACAAATCAACATAATGATGATAGTAATAGCGATCTAATGTCGTTATACTCCGATGCAGCTACCGTCATAAATGTTCCTATTGAGATTATGAGAAGACCATTACCCCAGTACAAGGTGGTTAGACAATTACCATTAATATCAACTTTCTTACATTCAGGTACTATGGTTTTTAAATCTTTGGATTCATTTAATAAATATGCCGAATTAGGTTCCACTAATGATCAACAAGTAAAACTGGATAAGTCAACAGAAAGGGAGTATCCTTTATTACAAACCTTTTCATCAAAATTAAGTTTGTTAAAGTTGAATTCTCCTATTTTAACTATACTCAAGTACAAATCAAGTACAGAGAAGTATGAATTCGTTAAAGTGTACTTCAAAGTGTTGACTAATCATATAAATTATTATATTTTAAAGTTTTTCAATGATAATGGTCAAGTCATAGATACAATTCATTTATTGAATAATAATAGTAATAAACCCACTGTTGATTTTAACTTTGAGCATACTAATTTTAGAATAGTTGGTATAACGGGAACATCATCTACGTTTGGGACTAACGGATTAATCAAGCTTTACGTTATGAAGAATGATGAAGTCTTGTTATGTAATGATAAAGATATCGAAATCAATGATAAAGATCAGGTCAAATTCAATAGGAAAAGACGAGATAGTATGGATGAAGCTATTGACGAGTCTTCTTTATATTCATTAATTGAAAGTCAAGATAAGTTAAAAATATCAAAATATATTGATTCTCAAACTCCATTAATTAATATCCCCATGAGTCAATATTTAGACGAAGGAAATATTAAAATGGAAAAACATTTTATTAAAAATGGAACTATAAAGATTTTTGATTATGATACTAATGAAATTAGCGATGAGAATATTAAACTTGTTTGTATACTTCTTGTGTTAAGAGAACAGGAATATCGGAAATACAAAAGTAATAATAAACCAAGTTATGTAAATAATAAGGATTAACAATGCATATAAATTTTGTATATACTAATTGTTGCAAAAATAGGTTTTGTAGAAATTCTTGTTAACAGAGGTGTTTTGAAGAAGTTAAAACTCGTACGTATGACGTTCGTCCTGCTCATCTCATTCTTATAAATTATTTTCTTCTCTAATTGTTTCTTAATTATAAATAAATGAAAGCATCAAGTTACGATCAGGTGCTGTATGAGATGAACTACTTGAAAGAATAATAAAGATTTACTATGACCCTGTAGAATCAAGTCAGGTCATGTAGCGAGAGGGGTTCCAATTTAATTACCAAACTTGACATTTTCCAAAAACATACATTTCATGTCAAAAGCTCATTGTTGAAAAGTATAATTAGATTCTATCCATAGTATTTCAAACAAATCCAGCACCGCACTGAGCAGAGTTTTTTGTTTAACCGCAAAAAAGCGCAATAATTAAAGCCAGACAGAAAAAAAGAATGAGGAGTAAAATACACAAAATGATTTAAGAGTGGGGCAGCATTTAATGGAATAGTTACTTAATTGAGTCAGGATGAAAAAAAAAATTAATTTGAACAAAAAAATATTAAAGTGGGGGAGGTAAGCTGAATAACTTGTTCTTTAATTCGGAATATAGGTAGAACCATATAAGTACGAGTGGGGTAAGTCTAATGATTTCTGTTTGATGCGAGCGGTTGAAAGTGTTTACCCCTATATTGATGATATACTCTGATTTAAACAATTAACACTTGACGATAACTTTTTTATAGATACGTTATAGACTCGGGATTAAACATTGAATCAGATACTACGAGACCAACTGAACCTGCAACGGTAAATACCACATTACCAAGTAATTAATTACATCATTTGAAACAGAAACTGTAAGATGACAAGATAACAATACATTTTATGCAACAGAAAGGATAAATCGTCCCGATAATATAGATATTTTCTTAGCCCCAACATTCCTAAAACTGATTATGCTAAATTAAACCTGGATTAGCACTATATAAAACAAATCTGCAAGTGAAGTTGTGAGGAGATTTTATATTGCCTTGAGGTTAAGTCATATATAGCCTACTGCAAGAATATGGGGCACTAATTGAACCTTACGCAGGCTATAATCCTACATAAATAACACAAACAACGCTTTTAGTTGGGTTGAAAGGTGTTAAGATCGTTCTGATTGTTGTTTTTGTTCTACATTTTCCCGTCATTTGACTCCTATTTTCAATATGTTTTGGGGTGTATTGTATTTATGTACGATTATTTGTCTTTTTTTTTTTTGGGTTAGGGAAGATTCATCTAGCCGCATCCAAAAATAATAAATAAAAATAAAAATGGGGTAAAATGCAATGGAAATTTGAGAATTTCTCACTAACCCCTCGCGCGAAGTAGACAGAGATTGGGTGCAACAACGGATAAGACTTTCCTAGTATGTTATGATTTACCAATGACCTCAGAAAAATTTTAAATTAAATATCCTATGTACTTGTTGTCTATTCTATCAACCCTATACAGTTAACTGAAATGTTTTATCAATAAGAGAATCAAAGAAATGACATAAATCAATACAATACCACATTTAACAATCGAATATTTTATGGCTTGGTTTAAGGTTATTCGTTGCATGGTAGGTAGAAACAGTACGGAGATGGAGGGGTAAATATGACCGCGAAATTTTAGAGTGTAATGAATAGAGGGGGAAAAAGTTTCTTTTTTATCTATAAGGTTTAGTGAGATAGGTAACAACAAGCTAAGCTAATAATACACAGTAGCTGTGGTTGTGGAGGTCATAGTGGGGATTATTGTAGTGGTTGCGCAACTGTCTGTGAATTCTAGACACTTTACCACATTATTCCTCTCCATAACAATGGAATCAGCCTATAAACCAGATAAAAAATAATTACTTAAGTTATGATTACAGCGGTCGAAGAAGAAGTTTTGTTAACTACAACAAGTACAATAAAAGTATCATTGTTCAATTAATGGGGGAGAGTAATTGTAAATAAAGGGGGAAAGTTTTAGTTAGTGGGACCATCAGTTCCTTAAATTAGTTAAATCTAGAGTAATCAAACCAATTTCAAACCTAACTTTAAATTTCAACCACTGGCAGTAACGGATGTGCGGTAGCAATTAATGGGTCACAATAGTGATCTTCTGGGTTATTTATAGTACAAGTTAGTTATGATAATACTTTCAATAGACATGTAACCTTAACTATAGTGGAAATTAAAAATAGGAGAAAAATAGTGTAATTCTATGTACGAGCTAACAAAATTTAAGCTCATGAGGAGTTAACGAAGGCTGTAAATTATCATCTATATTTATTTTATTTTTTTGGTTTGTTTTATTTGATCTCACTGCAAAGTTTATTTTTTGATAATATTTTTACTGATGATTGTTAAATAATCTGATATTCAAATGTAAAATTATTTTTGGTTACATGTTTAAAGAAGCATTATGGTAGTTAACTAAAATTATTATCTATCACAACTAGAGTTAGTGATTTACTATCATAATCATCGAAATGTGAATGAGTCAAAAATATTATATATATAACAAAAAGTGGAGTAAAGGGTGTATCGGCAACTACATAGATTAGAATAGGGGGATTGGTCAGCATGAGATTGATAGTGGTCCATTGTATGGCATTCACGGCGTATGCATACGTGGCTATGATGATAAATTCAATTTTAGATATTTAATTATATACAAAATGATAAATTTTTTTGTTTAAAGGAACCAGCCTTATAGTCATTATCGCGTAAATGGAAGAGAAGGAAGGCTGCTAGAGAAGAAATGCCTGGGGCAAAAAAAAAAGGTTAAGTAAACCTTATGAAGTTTCATATTTTTTAAAGAATTATTTCTCAGTAAGGTAAAGAGATTGAATTATCGTAGTGGATATGAATTGAGTTTAGTCATAGGCCTAAACGTACGTAATGATATAATCAATAAAATTATACTCTAGCTTTTACTAAACCTTGCGCATGTGTAATATTATTAATAGATTTCCAGGCAAGACTTTACCAAAACTTTTATCCTAATATAGGAAGCGGATAGAAGAGGAGATAGTTTAGTCAGAGTTTAACTAGAATAATGGAGAAGTAAAAGACAAAAATAAAAAAAGGAAAAGGATAAGAGGGGAATTGGTGATACTTTTACGATGAAAATAAATGAATAAAAATATCAGTAAAAGTAAAACTAACAATGCAACACAATTATAAATGAATGGATTCAAATAATAATCTCTGATAATAAAATAATGGACTAAAATGAAGACTTAACCTTTTGGAAAGGAAAAAGACCTTGTATTTATAATACCAATTGAAGAGATGAAATTTGGAACATGAAAAGAGACTAAATAATGAAAAATTACTGGATTGAGTATAAGAATTGAAAAAAAAAGAAAGTTAGCAGCAGTAAAGTAAAAATAGTTATAGCGACAATCTCCACTATTTATTTGTATTATCGCGCACCGCAAACTTCAAGTTTCTCGCTATTTTCAGTTATTTTTCGTGATGGGGGCAGGGGACCAAAATAAATTGAAATAGTTTTTCCTTATCGCTAAGGCTTACTGAGGAACAACAACAAAAAAAATAGAGGAGTAGCGGACACTAGAGGAGAAAACGGAAAAGGATGGAGTCGTAAAAAAACATGGAGATATCACTGCGTTCTGTTCTTATCATTGTGCAGAACGTACCCCCCAACCCATCACAAACCATCTGCATTAGCCATCCTACCTAAAAACAGGCAAGTAAGAGAAGTCCTAAGTTAGAGTTGAAATTGTTAAACACAAGTTTGGGAAAATAATAAACTCCGGTAAATATTTATTACACTTTTTATTTTTTATAAATCTTTTTTTTTTTTTTTTAAAATTTACTTTTTTTTTTAAATTTTTATTTTTATTTTTTATTTTTGACTTTGCGGGGTATTTCCCTCAGTAGAATCTCCAATCTTGTATGCAGACATTTTTTTGTTTAAATTTTTAATTTTTGGCAGCAGCACCCTCCTTTTCCAGAACTGATATATAATATGAACAATTTCCGAATTCGAATTCGATTTCGTGGTTGTTTTGATTTTTTTTAATTCTGTTTTGAAGTTTTGAAGATTTGATACGGCTAAGAATTGTTCTATAAGGTTCTTTCCAATATATTCAAGTTTGATCAATATTGACTATTGATCAATTTAATTCTCCTGCTCACATCAATCCTGTCAAAAGTTTAGGGAAGAAGGTAGAGGAGATCGCTTTTTTTCCTACTCTCTCTAGCCCTAGCCCTCACATTTTAACCAAATTACTATATAGTACCAATAAATCATATATCTCAAATGGCAACTCAAAAGAAGTATATATGTGCTTTCTGTGCAAGGGCATTCACAAGATCAGAACATAAGCAACGTCATGAGCGATCTCATACCAATGAAAAACCATTTCATTGTTTGCATTGTACGTCTTCATTTGTAAGACGTGATTTGTTGCAAAGACATTGTCGTACTGTCCATAATAGTCAATTGAATCCTAATACATTACCATCCAACAAATCATTGAATAATCCAACTAGTGTATCAAGTTCAACTATTATTAGTGATTTAACTGATCCCATTGATGGATCAATTACCAATAATACTACCACCACTGCTAATTCAAGTACTAGCAGCAGTAGTACTAATATTCAAAAGGCAAATACTAATGGTGCGGCTGGTCCCACCACTTTATTATCAAGTTCAGCTTCAACCAACTCTGTATTGGATGATGATTTAAGTGATTCAAATGAACCTTTATCTCCAACCAACAACAATTCTGTCAATAATAATAATGCCACTAATGTTATTATGGGATTAACACCCATGACAACTCCATTATTGGAATCCATTCCATTAAGTGTATCTAATTCAAGAAGTAAGAAAAGAAAGCGTTCAGCTGATTCTGATAAATCCGATTCTAATCATTTACGTTCTCCAACTCAACAAGCAACTGCTACACAAATGACTACTTCCAGCTCCAGTAATACAGTTTCAGCTAATAAAGATATTATTAATCATGATTTGATTCATTTATTATCCATAACAAAAAAGCTTCAAACTATTCTTGTTAAGTTTGATCCAAGTAATGAAAATATTTCACTCAATGATCATTTCCTTATTGGTTATATCCATTTATTACAATCATCATCAAATTTTGTAGTATTTGATAAAATTTTAAAAGAATTAATATTCAATTTAAACAGTTACACTAATAGCAAATCAAACTCCAACTTGAAACAACAAGGTGTTCAATCACAATCATATCAACAACAAGCATCTATTCAACACCAACAGCAACAACAATTGTATCCAAATAACTTTAAAATTGGTATCATCTATTCAATCATTTCAATGGGATATATTATAAACAAAAGATATGCTGAGTCCATTTTATACTTTAAGAAATCATGGAATTTGTTAATCAAAAAGTTAATTCCAAGTTATAATAACAATAATAATCTTTTAGATCAAATTGAAATCCTTAATAACTTGTACTTATTGTCTTACATTTACCTTGAATATAATCTTGAATCTTATAACAATATTGAAAATACCTTAGAAGAAGATGATACATTTATTAATAATGATATTATACTAAATTATCTTAATGATATCAGTTTCATTATCATTTCAAATTTAAAGGATTTAACAACTTCTAATGAAAACTTGATTGATTTGAATATAAAGTTATTCTGGAATATTTATATCTTAATTTCAAATTATTTAAAATCAAAACCACCCAAGTTTTATTCCTTCTTTTTGAATAAACATGTGAAGGGTAGTGAAACTTTATTATCATTAATGACAAAGTTTTCCAAGAATTTCATTAATTTAGAAAACGAATCTGACTTTTTAAAGATGATTATTATCTCCACTTTATCCAATGAGTTGAAGAATTTCGATAATGCTGAAAATTTCTTAATCTTTAGCTCTAAGAATTGTTTACATAACTCCATCATTTTAATCAATAAATCAATCAACATTCATCAAGTAAATCGTAATCTGATCCAAATTGATTCATCTCATCTCAAGTTATTTGAATTATTCAAGAAGAATATCATCATCAGTTCCCCATTGAAGTTTCATGAATTATTAAACAATTACTTATTCATCCCACAAAGTTACTTTAACTGGGATTTATTAAACTTGACTTTGCAAGAAATCAACTTGAATTATCCTATAAATCAAACATTACGTGAATTTTTATTAAATCCTCATATTTTGATTGATGGTAATATTAAGAATCTTTTTAATTTCAAATCCAATCCTATTGATATCAATAACAACTTAAGTATTATAAGTTTTCCTATTATTTTCTTTAGTAATTATTTGAATTTAGGTATAATTGATTTCAAAAAGTTTAATTTGATCCAAATCCATAGTATCTCCATGTTCTTATTTGAATGGTATTTAATTATGATCAAGATCTTGTTTATTATTTGGAATAATCATGATTTGTTCAATAATAATTATATCTTGCAAAATTTAGTATACTTATTATTGGATAATAAATCTGCCTTGAATAAGAAATTGAATATTGAGTCAACTTCAATGTCATCTACATCTTCAAACAACTCACCATCATTAAGTCCACCAATCAGAAATTCAAATTTAATGTCCAATAACAACAGTTTAAAGGAAAATGATGAATTTTTATTTAATAATAATTGGTTTATGATCTTGAAATATAAGTTTACTACTATTTTTGATAATTGGATGACTTTTACTTTACAAGCCATTCAATCTAAATATGATACGAACAACAATAACAGTCATATCCTCATCAATAATCTTTCATTATTAAAAGTTAATGTATATAAAATTACTAATGAAATAGTTCAACAAGAATTAATGAAGTTAAGTAAAGAAGAACAACCATTATCAATCAATCCAACTCCTCCAACTGAAGTAGCACCTTCATCATCTTCTTATCTTGGACAACTTGATAATACTGGCTATAACTATAATGACTACAATGCCAATATTGGTGGCTATAGAAGATCCAATTCGATTACCATTGGTGTATTAGCTAATTCTCATGCTACAAATACCATAAATAGTAATAATGATATTCAAAATTCTCCAATCATTACTGGTGGTACCTCATTTTCAAATTCAAACAGTTCACATAATATGAATAATTCCAATGCTAACAATAATAATGCTAACAGTTCTAATAAATTTAATTATTATAGTTCCTACTCAACTTATCCACCACCCCCACCAATATTATCTTCATCTTCATTATCCTTAAATAATTCTAATACTCCAAGTAATGAAATGACCAATAGTAACACTATGATGGGTCAATCCAATTCTACTGGAAGTGATTTCTTATTACCACCTATCTTACCAAAGGGAAGTAGTGGAATGAAGGTGAATGACGAAGTTAATACTAATGACATAAATGATGACGGTAAAACACTTAAAACTTTAATACCTAATGTATTAAGAAAATGAAACTAAAAGGGTAAATTTAAAAAAAAAAAAATATAACGACAATATCAAGTTTATGAAATCAAACAATCTAGCTTTATGTATTATAATAATATATGTATTAAATACGGTACTATATATTCTCTAGAACTTTGTAGAATCAATGACAATATCATTGTGGAAACTCTTCAATTGCCAGATATCTTTTATTTTAGGATTTATACTTGGTGGAATCGCATTATGAGATTGTGATACTTTATGAGTATAACAATAATCGATGATTTCAATAGGCAAGATCAAAGAGAATTTGGAAAGCTTTTCTATTATATCATCACTCGATTCATGAGATATTATACGACTTTCAGGATCATAATTTTCATTTAATAAATTTGGAATTTTAATTTGAGCATTTGAACAAATCAAACCGACGAACTCTAATCTTGTTGATGAAGACGTAGACGACGATGATTTCTTAAATATCCCACCACCAGAAGATCCATTCCAACATGATGAAGACGTAATGATCATTGAATTCGACTCAAGTACTTTATAAGTTATTGGAAGTTTAACTTTACAACTAATTATCCCCTGTGATTCTAGTGGACTTATATTAGTCAAGTTATAGAATAACCCAAATCCTTGACTTATAACTTCATCACCAACATCATATTTGTAACATTTCCTAATCGGTTTAGCTGGTATGTTTCTATTATTAACGAGGACGATATTCTTCATAGAAAGCTTGATGAATGATAAATCGATATTTCTGAATGGAGTTATGATCAGGTCAGTATTTGTGATGGTTAGAATACAAGTGGGTGATATATGGATCTCACAACTTACTTCATGTTTACCAATGAATGGTTGTAGAACATGGAAGTTGGTCATCAATGTATTATGATTATAATAAACACATGAACCCCATGAAGATGCCACTGAATTTCGAATCGTAATGGGGAAGACCGAAGTATACTTTCTTGAAGGTGTAGCTATAGTTGTTGTCATGGACGTTGATAATCTGTTTAATTTTAGAATGGTTGAAGAATACTTGTTTAATTTGGAATCATACTCCATCAATACTTTCCAGATCGTGTTCCAAGATATAATAAACGTTAAATCTCCGTCACCATTTAATTTCTTAACATTACCTAATACTAAACCTATGGAAGTATGATGTTTATCATTCAACACCACACCACCTATCATGTTCTCTAAATATTGAGTATCAGATAGATAGCCTATATAGTCTTTAAACACATAATTGATAGTACCATTGGATAAGAAGTTGGAAAATATCATGGAATTAGTGAAATTAAACGGATATGACTTTATAATGATAGGTAAATTCTTAAGTTCATTATTGATTCTATTGTTATGAAACATGATAGGTTTATAATACGCTTGATTTTTATGAATAAACTGTTGTTTGATATTGGGAACTAAATCAAGTTTCAATAATGAAAGATTATCAAAGTTGGTATCATTTGATTTCTTATTAATAATATCATAAGGGATGAAATTAAACCCATTTCGTCTGAAATATGATAAGTATTTTGTAAGTTTACTATGATAAGTACTTAATGCAATGTTATTGATAACCTTCCCACCATACCACGATACAGTATCTGTACTCTCGTTATGATCATCTGCATCATTTCCCGAGTTAATTAAGATCTTATATAATTCAAGATCAGGAATGTAACTTATGGTTAAGATGAAATCAAAACTAATCTTCCTGGCAGGATCTTTAAAGATAAGATGTATACCTGATAAGGCATAAGTATTCTCCTTAGATACAAGTCTCACAGAGACTGTGATATACTGCCAATGAGCCGACATGTACCCTGAGATCCAACAAGATGATATAAAGATCAGGGACAGACGTCAGATAATAGAAGGATTGCCTCGAAAATATCCAAAAGTTGCGCCAGCCAAAACTTTTGTGGGGAACAATTTCTTTTTTTTCAACTTCAACTTTACATCCATTCAGTTTCAGTTTAAGTTTAAGTTACATTTTTAGTTCTTAATGAAAGTATATCTAATTGTTTGTCAGTTTGACTGTAACAATCAATAAATGACTAAATAGTATCTTTGTTAATCTAAGTTAAGTATGAATTGATATGCATATTAAAAACATTTCAGAGAGTTAGTTACATAAAGAAAGAATAGACTTTCACAGGTTGATAGTTTGAAACATAAGAGGCTATAAATACTCTACTGATGCAGACCAATACTTTATTGATTTAGACCATATGTATTATGATATACATGCATACATTTACTATTCATACTGTTGGTATAAACCGTACGACTTTTAATTAAGGCTTTAACCTCCATAACGCAATACAATTGAACTCACACCCTTACTGCAATACTTTATTCTCAAAATAAATTTTGTCGCTTTCTGTTGACGTGTAATGAAAAATTCACAATCGAATTTAAAACGTATTTGTTATCAGTTAGATTCAATTCAATTCAATTCAATCCAATACAACACCATCATTATTGAAAACAGTCAGTCATCATGAGAGGCATAACATTCATACTATGCGCGTGTTTGTTTATAATGACGTGTGTTCTCGCTGATGCTAAAAACTATTATAAGATTCTTGGAGTCAAGAAAGATGCTAATGAAAAGCAAATTAAATCAGCATATAAGAAATTAAGTTTGAAATATCATCCTGATAAGAATCCTGGAAATGATGAAGCTCATGAAAAGTTCTTGGAAGTTGGTGAAGCCTATGAAGCATTGGGAAATTCCGAAAAGAGATTCAATTATGATCAATATGGTGATCCAAATGGAAGACCACAACCTCAACATCCTTTTGGTAATATGTTTGGTGATTTCTTCGGTGGTCAACAAGGTGGAGGTCAACAAAGAGTTCGTAAAGGTGATAATACTCAAGTGAATATCAATGTTGGATTGAATGATTTCTATAATGGTAAATTATTAGAATTTGATGTTGAAATGAGAAATATTTGTGAGAAATGTGAAGGATCTGGTTCAAAAGATAAAGAAACTCATACTTGTCCTAAATGTAATGGATCTGGTACCATAGTGATAACTCATCAAATTGCTCCGGGAATGATCCAACAAATGAGATCTGGCTGTGATGAATGTAATGGTAAAGGTAAAAAAATCACTAATAAATGTGATTCATGTCATGGTCATGGTGTTAACCAAGGTTTAAGACATTATGAAGTATATATTCAACCTGGTCAACCAAGAGACTCGAATATAGTATTGCATGGTGAAGGTGATAAAAGTCCAGATTGGATTGCTGGTGATTTAATTGTATCTTTAAGAGAAGAATTCGTCAAGAGTTGGGGTTATAGAAGAGTTGATGATAATTTATATAGAACAGAAGTTTTAACTTTGAATGAATCCTTATCAGGTGATTGGACCAGAAGTATCAAATTTTTCGATGATGATGATAATCTTTTGAAACTTTCAAGAAAGAAAGGTGAAGTGGTTCTTAATGGAGAAATTGAAATCGTTAAGGGTAAAGGTATGCCTATTGTCGAAGATCCAAACCATCCAGATCCGTCTGAAGAGTATGGTGATCTTTTCATTGAATATAAAGTCATTGTCCCTGGAGCTCAGATAATAGAAAAAAATAAACCAATTCCTGAAAAGGATGAACTATAGATAAATCTAGAACATGCATAATCAATTGACAACCATCTAAAAGTATTTTGTTTTTACTTACTTTAATTATCATTTTAGCTTCTTGTATAAACACATCAATAAATATATAATAATAATATTAAACTTTGAAATGTAATATTTAAATTTGCAACTAGCAAGTTTTTCTGTCTAAAATTCGATTATGTAAGTTTCTGACAATGTCGAAATTTGAGACACAACTTCAAATTGGAAATTCAAAAAGAGACAACAAAGTATCAACTAGTTGTATATTTCAATACAGATCAATTCACACCATGATAAAACAAAGAACAACTATATTCAATCCAAAAGATACTAATGATGATGTGGTTTCGAAAATCACTCGTGAAAAGATAGTAATTCAAACCGATAATGATGAAAATGAGCCATTTATATTAGAGAATAAAATCACTTTGCCGTCAAGCGCAATTGCCACAACCGTTAATCAATTCAATCTAATTAAACAATTGAGAATTCAACTGAATGATGATTCCATAAAGAATGATACAGTATTCACATACAAGTTCAGTAACGGTGTCAATGTTTATGTTATTCCTAAAAATGTCGAAACTAAAAAAGATCAAGAACAGTTCTTTGAGCAAGTGAATGTATTGCTAAACCTGTTATTGGGAATCGATGTTAAAACTGATAATTGGATAAAGACTATCAATTCGTTATATTATCACGATGACATCAGTAAAAGGTTGGATCTAACTTGGTTTCAAGATGCTTCAGATGAAATACAAGATTCAAGTGAAACCTATGATTTGGTATTCAACAATGAGGATGGGAATCCAACTATAGTTTTGAAACAATTAACTTATTTACCACCTTCAGAAGAGTTTTCGATTTCATTGAATGAAAAAGTACGTAAAGAAGTCGGATTATTTATAATCGATAAGCATATAAGTACGAGTGACGATATTGTGTTATCAGGATTACGTGTAATATTTGATAAGGAGGAACAGGTTCCAGCAGAGGAAGGATCTAAAGAGGAAGATTACATATTTAAGACCTTATTTCATATTAAGCCTCGTCATAGATTCATTGATTCTACTTCAACTAGTTCTATTGTTAAGAATGGGTTACATCCAATTTTAAAATCCAACTTTCAGTCCTTCACTGATATTCAAGAAGTTGATATTCTTGAATGCAGTTTGTATTACTACATCAATCTTAACAAGTCATTAATATTTGATAAATACCAATCAATCCCTAGCGGATCATCATTGGTTGTTCACAATGGAGTGTCCAACTTAGAATTACCTGAATATAAAATCACCGAATGGGGAAGTGAAATATTATTCGAATTTAATAATATTAGTCAAGATGATATTGAATTTACTTTACATTCAAGATATCAGTCACCCAATGAAATACAAAACGCAACCGTAGTAAACAACTCATTACCAGAAATCTTTTATGGATGTAATGTTAAGGATGATTTCTTGTTGGATAAATCTCCATTTGATTCAAGATTAGAAATTGGAGGTAATTACGAACGTTACTTCACTGATAATACGGTATTCTATCATTTGACTCATACTCCACAATCATCTGTCACGATAGATGTACCTAATGCCACAGGATCTATCGAAACTATATCTACCGTTACATTAGTTTCTGTATTATTCGGAGTGGCTATAATAATCTATACTCTTTTAGGAGCATTTTTCAATGGTCATCGCAATTCTGTCACTTTTGAAAAGAAAAATGAATAAAATAAATAACGTCTATAGAAAACTCAACAAAAATGAACAATTTGCACCTGATTAGTAATTGAGTCCTGTAATATGACTATTGACTTAATGAAAGGTTCGTCAGGAAACGGCTACTTCAGTACCTTAAACTTCAATTATAGTAAATGCCGCAGCCCTGGTAAATTTTATTGTTGCCGTAAAATTATGATGATTCAATAGTGGCTTTTCATTTTAGTGTCGCAACTTTTTTGAATTTTGTGTAGCCGTCAATTAGTAAGCCCTTAAACTTTATCAAAAGCATAAACATATATATATAGTCAGCTTCATTACTTCTAAGACAGGTTTCTGTAGTGGAAAAAATTTAAAGGAAATAGGTAGAAATGACTGTCCCAAAATCATTGAAGGATACTAAATTATTCCAACCAATCAAGGTTGGTAAGAACGAATTAAATCACAGAGTGGTGTTTGCTCCAACCACAAGATATCGTGCTCTTGACGATCATACTCCATCCGATTTGGAATTACAATATTATGGTGATAGATCCCAATATCCAGGTTCTTTAATTACCACAGAAGCTACCTTTAGTGCCGAACAAGGTGGTTTATTTTCTAATGTACCAGGTATTTACACCGAGAAGCACGTTGAAGGTTGGAAGAAAATTAACGAAAAGATCCATGCTAATAAATCATTTTCTTCTATTCAATTATGGTATTTAGGTAGAGTTGGAAATCCTAAATTACTTAAAGAAGCAGGTTTACCTTTCATTGCACCATCTCCTGTTTATGTCACTGACGAATCTAAAAAGTTAGCCGAGGAAGTTGGAAATCCATTAAGATCATTAACTGAAGAAGAAATTCAAGATATCATCCATGTTCAATATCCAAAGGCTGCCATAAATGCTCTTGCTGCTGGATTTGACTATATCGAAATACATAGTGCTCATGGATACCTTTTAGATCAATTTTTACAACCATCTACAAACCAAAGATCTGATAAGTATGGAGGTTCGATCGAAAATAGAGCTAGAATAGTGCTCGAAATAATCGATGTCTTACTTCCTATTGTTGGAGCAGATAGATTAGCAATTAGACTTTCACCATGGGCCAAATTCCAAAACATGAAAGCGGAAGAAGATGTGGTTCATCCAATTACTACTTTCAGTTATGTCATTAATGAATTGCAAAAGAGAGCTGATGTAGGTAATCAATTGGCTTATATTTCTCTTGTTGAACCTCGTGTTCAAGCTAGTTATGATGTTGAAAAGGAAAACCAGGTTGGTGATAATGCATTTGCATCATCAATCTGGAAAGGAAACTTCATCAAGGCTGGAAACTACACCTATGATGCTCCTGAATTTTCAACGTTATTGAATGACATTGAAGATAACCGTACCTTAGTAGGGTTCTCCCGATACTATGTATCGAATCCAGATTTAGTTAGAAGATTGAGAGATGGTTTAGAATTGACCCCATATGTTAGAGCCACGTTCTACACCCATGATAATTGGGGCTATAACACTTGGAATTCGTATGACGAAAATAAAGAGTTTATTGAGGCTGAAGAAGTTAAAGTGGTGGCAAAACCAATTAAAGGTGCTTATGCTATTTAGAGATATATAATCATCTATAGAATATACGCGTATTTATCATCAAGCCGCTTTTAACAGATCAGATAACTTAAGCCTAATTTATAATCAGAAATATTTATAATCAGAATGACTGCAAATTATTGTCGCACCACAAATGACGGGTTTAAAGCCAGCCACTGTAAAATCCGAGATCTGATATGATTATCAACCATAAACAACGTATGATGAATGAGGTGTTAGCCGAATGATGCAGAGAAGTATTTAAGCATTTAGATATCACTTCATTTCAAAAATTTCTTAAGTTTTCAAATAAGCTCATTAAGTTCAATAATGACTAAATCTCCACCATTAAAAAATACCAAAGTTTTCCAACCTATCAAGGTAAGTATTAACACTATTTCAAACAGAGTTGTATTTGTACCGACAACAAGAAGAAGAAATCTTGAGGATAACACACCTTCACAGTTGACTGCTCAACATTATGACGAAAGATCGAAGTATCCAGGATCATTAGTCATCACTGAAGCTACTTTTGTATCTGGAAGAGCAGGAGCTTTATCTACAGCACCAGCTATTGAAACTAAAAAGCAAACTGAAGCTTGGAAAAAGGTAGTGCAAAGGATTCATGATAATGGTTCATTTGCTTCGAGTCAGCTATGGTTCTTGGGTAGAGTTAGTTATGAACCAGAGGTCTTGAAACAAAAAGGATTTGATTTGGTTGGACCATCTGCTATATATTCGAGCGCAGCCAATGAAAAGAATGCTATAGCTGCTGGAAATCCTCTTCGATCATTAAGTGAAACTGAAATAAAAGATATCATATATACCGATTATACGAATGCAGCTAAGAATGCTATCGAAGCCGGATATGATTATATTGAGCTTCATGGTGCTCATGGGTACCTTTTAGATCAGTTCTTACAGCCAGTTTCAAATGCAAGAACTGATAAATATGGTGGATCAATTGAAAATAGAGCAAGATTTGTTCTAGAATTAATAGATCATTTGATTCCAATTGTTGGTGCTTCTAAATTGGCTATTAGACTCTCCCCATGGGCTAAAGCTCAGGGTATGATTGCTGAAAAAGATTCTGTTCATCCTATTACTACTTTTAGTTATTTATTAAATGAATTACAAAAGAGAGCTGATACAGGTAACCAATTAGCGTACATTTCAATTGTTGAACCTCGTGTTAGTGGTGGTCTTGATGTTGCAGATGATCAAATTGTTGGTAATAATGATTTCATCACTCAAATATGGAAGGGTATAGTAATCAGAGCGGGAAATTACAGTTATGACGCTCCTGAGTTTAGATCCATTCAAGAAGATGTTGAAAATGATCGTACATTAGTTGGTTTTTCAAGATATTTTACTTCTAATCCAGATTTGGTGAATAGATTGGCCGAAGGTTTCGAGCTTACTCCTTATAACAGACCAACATTTTATCTGGAATCTAATTGGGGATACAATACATACAATGAATACGGTGATAGTAAAAGCTATTTGGAAGATGAAGAAGGAAAAAACTTACCAAAAGAAATCAGTGAAAGTATCAACACCAAGTAGTCTACGATTTATATATTGTTTAATAAAAAATTTATAGATTGTTTAACAAAATAATTTATTTTTAGATATTTGTAAGAAATAATGAGACCCTGTTGAAATTTATTGTAAGCATAATCAAACCAACAACAGACACAAGCTTTACAAAATCAGGAACCTTTAATAAGAAATTGCTTTCTTCTAGTTTTATATTAGAAGCAATGGCTTTCAAAGACTTGGGTCTTCTTTTGCGTTCTTTGTGAGCCAGCAAACCTTTGTACTCTAGTGATTTCTTCGTAGATTTCACATTATTTTTAGCTGTTTCCTTGGCCTCGGTATTAGCTTTATACCTTAATCTCTTTAATTGCCTTTTGGTAAGGGGTTCGTCTACAACTTCATCTACAACTTCGTCCTTCTCTTCCACGATATCTTGTTTCAACTCACAGTTGGCTCTATACCTCTTTCTTTTCCAAGCTCTTTTTGAAATAGGATTCTCTTCTTCTAAATCGATAGAAGCTTTCTCGTCTCTACCTTGCCTATCTCTTAAAGTTCTTGATCTTGCTTCATAGATCCTTTTATTTGTTTCGATTCTTTTTAACTCTTGTTCTAGTTTTCGTTCTGGTTTTGGCTTCCTCTTTCTCTTCTTTATCTTGTTTGTGAACTGGCTTTCATCAATATATGGAATATCATCTTCAAAATCAAAGTCCACCACCTTTTCGGACTTCTGTTCATCTTTTTCGGAAATTTCTTGATCTTTATTAGTCTGTTTATTATTCTTACTTTTGGATTTTCTCTTTTTTGACCTCTTTGATCTTGATTTTGGAACTTCAGATACCAGAATATTCTTTTCCGATTCGATATTAATAGCTACCGAGTTTGAATTTACTTGATTGTTTGAAAGATAATTAAAATAACCGATTGTACTTTCTGATCTTTTTCTGACTTGCGTCTTGCCAAAAGCTAACGGGTAAACGTTTCTACGAATATCAGAGCAGCTTTTAGTCCTTCTCAACCTTGGGTCATCTCTGGTACAGATTGGTTTTGTAATTTCAGATTCCTCCAGACTATTCTTTTCGGATTCGATATGAATAGCTGCTGGGTTAGGATTTACCAGATTGTTTGAAAAGTAATAAAAATAACCGACTGTACTTTCTGATCTTTTTCTGACTTCTGTGTTACCAAAGTAGGATGGGGAAAACTTTCTAGGCATGTCAGAACTGCTTTTAGTCCTTCTTAAAGTTGAGTCATATCCGGTATAGAGGGACATTGTACTATTTGGTTAGTTTTAATTCAATCTTTGAGTATAGAAAATCAAAGTTTTATATTTTTGGTATAAACAATATCTATCTAAATTAGAAGCAAGACTATTTACATTCTATGTATTAACATAACATAATGCTCAAGTTTTACCTGTATTCTTGCCATGCTTTGAAACTCTCTTCTGCTTCTAAATAGTGGGCTGCGAAAAATAAATTGGTAACTTGACGGGGAAAAATATATAGGAAAAAAAAAATGGAGTGAAATGTTTCAAGCCTTGAGCATGATGCTAAAGAGTTTAAGTGTTATAATTATAGAATAAATAATGATTAATATAACATAGAACCTTAGAACATAAAGTTTGTTCTTTCAAATGAACCTCTTTAATAATAGTATTAATCGGGATCGCAATAAATAATTTAGTATGATTCAAACCTTTTGAGGACATCATCGTATTTTGTTGCTTATTATTATGAAACTAGATTTCCAATTGTAATATCAAAAGCTAATTGAAATGTATATGTTTAAGTGATTTATGTAATTGCTAATTGGACTTTAAATTATAATGAAATAAGCGTCTTAGTTTATGCTGCTTAAATTACGAAAAATATATACCAAAGGGGCAACACATAAAATAACAACAGATAAACAAAGCAGGTAAAAACAAAAGATGTATGTGTTCCATCCATGGCAAACAAGGTGCTGTATCGATTGATTAAGATCCAAACTAACTTATATTTGTTTTAAGTGCTAGAGGAAAATAAATTAATTCAGCGTAAAAATATTTAATGGTAATCCAAATTTATTTAAGTAAAATTCGCAAAAGTTGGTATATACTAGGCATCAACAAACTTAATGATAAAATTACAAATAGTATAGCAAATGCTCGAAGTAAGAAGAGACTTGTATCATTGTACCTAGACACATTAAATAATAACAAAATATAATCGAATCCCAAAATTTCAAAATCTTTTCACTGGGAGTATTGTAACTGAACTCGTTTATACTATTGTAGTCGTTCGGAGTTTTGGAAGAAGTTTGATCATGTGAATCATCTTGATGAACTTGGTGAATATCAGTTAATTGTCCCTTTCGACCACTATTCTTCCACTTTCTGCCACTCATGACTATTGTTTGGAATACCTTTGTATATATGATAGATTATTAATCAATATAATCTATGTTTTAATTATATAGAATCTCTAAGCAGAATAAAATAATTTGTAGCTCACACTTTATTTCCCTTTTGAGAGATTCTTGATTGCGAAAAATATTCTGGTAAATTGGAAATAGAATGAATTATGTTGACACAGAGTTTGTCCATTTCTTGGATATTCAATTAAGTAGACATTATCTCTGATTACTACTTAAAACTCTAAAACCGCCTATATGAACTTTCTGACTAGGAAGAATACCGTGAAAATCGTATAAATTAAGAATGTTATTGCCATAGTTTTGACTAGTGAAATGGACATAAGGATCATTTTGAAATACACTTCTTCAATTGTATTCTTTACAAGGTCAATATCCTTGTCTGTTATACCATCAGCAGTTTTGAACTTAGACTTTGACATTAGAGTTTTGATGTATGTAAGTGGTTCATTACATGTTAACTTTATTTAATTTGGAAGAAGTGATTTATTCAGCTATTCAAGCAGAACAAAATTATTAAAATGAACCAACTCGCTATAACTGCTAACTATATTGTTATGTGGTTTTCATTACGTGAAGTACGAAGCAAATCAAGAGACCTAAACAAATAATCAGAAAAGATATTAAGATTGAATAAATGCAAAATAAATAGCAGTTCCAAGATTCAATTACATATAACTGAATTATCTGATTTATATTTGACCATTCTGTTAGATTATCTTTTATTTCAAGATTATTCTCAGTAGAAAGTGTTTCGTTAACAAGAGTTTTCTTAGGAGTTGATATTTTTTGCTTTCTTAATTTGCTAGTTCTATAAACAGCAACTTTCCTGTAGATGAATCCATTCATTACTTGATGTAAATAGTTATAATAGTATAGGTTAAGAATATTTTTATAATGATCTTTACAATAAAACTTTCTCAATGATTAGAGCGACGGTTTTGGAAGCAGAGTAAAATCAATTTTAATTAATTTTACTCATCATTTCATCATATGTTATAGAAAAGGAGTTTCTATGAAAAGAGGTTTTTTACGAAACGAGATTTTTTACGAAAAGAGTAGTGTTACCTTGAGGTATTTATTAAATAATTCCATATATATATATTGATATTTGATATTTTGTAAATAAATTCAGTTTGATGGCATGCTAATTAGTTACTACCCCTAAATTGAACCTAGATTGCCCATAAATAGCATAGAAAGTACACCTATTAAGAATAAGTCTAATTATAGCCAATTAAAATTGACGATAAATGATCCTTGTCTCCACAAATTTGATTTGTTTTAAGTTAGAGCTGTAGCAACTAACAATAATGGTGATACGAAGCAAAGAAAACTTAAGAAACAAAGACAAACTTTATAATGTTCAATCGAATCCTTAATCAATTTATCTAATTGATTTTCACCTGTATCGAGTGTTTCTTCTACTGCAACTAACATATTTGAAATAACGATCTTATTGAGCCTATTGGATGTTAAAATGATGTGAGTAATGAAAATAAAACGTATTGATCCAGTTTTATTTAATTCCATAATTAGCAGAATAAATCGTTTAACTTGTCCATAAGCAGATAAAAATTTAGCAAACCCTTAAAAAAGCTTATAAAGAAGAACTAATAAGATGCTAATCCAAAAAATAATGGCCAATACAGCTAGCACTCTAAGAACCATAAGCGCACAATCACTGATCTTGTTGTCGAGCTCCTTAAGGGCTTTTATAGTTTGAGGATTAATTTCTTGTTTGACATTATATGAAATGTGCTCTAAAGAAATTGAATTTTGAGTAACCATCTTGAAATTTGATTAGAAATGAACTATGATCTTTTGAAATTAAGAATATGCAGCTATACTTATTTAATTATTTATCATAACAAAGTTCTCGCTAATACGAAAGAAATTTAATGTCACTAAATCTAGGCAGGCCGCGACAGACTTCGCTGAAAGTTAGTGTTTATATATCTAATACCAGTAAACAAATGCATAGGCAAATAATTATTGAAATAACTTTCATAATCCCAAAGCAAAATATATATGTATTCCAAATTTTAATGATCTTTTGACAAAGGGCTCGATCTTGGTCCATGGCTTCGTTAGCACCCTTTTTATCCCTTGAATCTTGAATTTCTTTATTCACAATCATTATGGGTACATTTTTGAAATCAGATTTTCCAGTATCCCTAATTTCTTGATCTGGTTTGCCATTAGTGGCTTTAGTTCTTTTCCTATTCTCCATATTCCTCTTATCTTTCATATTTGTAGTGTAACGTGTTCCAACCACTAATTGTATTCAATTTAAAATTACACACTTCTACTTGATATTTGTTTTCCGTCGGTAAGCATGACAAAATAGGAATTAATCCGGTATACTATATGCGCAAACAAAAAGCGCAATTAACCATTTTAAGTTATCTACTTCGTAAAGCAAGGATCTCATATGTTTAAATAGCTTCGATTTACTGTTTAAAATTGCTACGACATTTTAAATAATAAACATAATATATAATAAAAAATAATAAAGTAATAAAGTAATAATAATAATAATAATAATAATAATAATAATAATAATAATAATAATAATAATAAAAAAGTTTAAGTTATCTCCAGACCGAAATAAAAATAATAATAAATATATCAATCCATTATTGTAGAACTGGAAATTTTTTTTAAAATGAGATAACCAATTCCTTTATATAAATAGATATGATACTTAAAAGTAAATTGAAGATGAAATGGAAAAAATGACCATTTATCAGCAAAAAGGATTATTAAAACATAATTTAGTAAAGATTCTGGATCCAATGTAATAACAAAAAATCATTAAAGGAATGACAAAATAACCTAAATTGTTCTTAATAAAAGCTTTAATTCCTTGAGAATACTTAATAAAATTATCTAAAAGAAGATATCTAGCAGCATTTCCAATAGAGTTGTCAACAGCAGCATGAGAAATAGTTTCAGCAGGTAAAAATTCTTTCATCGTAATATTTAGAATCTTATTACCATCTTCCTTTTCAATAGCTTGCTTCTTCTGTTTAACAGCTTCTTTATTCTTTCTCCTCAATTGACGTCTTTTCTTATTTTTCTTTTCTCTTTTCTTCATTAATCGCAACGTTTCAACGTTGATATTGGGGTTCTTTGTGTTGGCGTGTAATGATTCAGGCATCTGAGACAAAAAAAGTAGTAAGATTGGAATAATAAAAACAAAAAACGATTATAAGGTAGCTATTATTGGTTAGATATGGAATGATGTAAATTGTATGAATAAGTTTATTGGACTAAACACAGTACCCAAGAAATAAAGAGTAATATAAATAAAAGAAGGAATATAGAAATAAAGGTATAAAGAAAAATATTTGAGGATAAGTCAGATTTGCAAAAGCACCCAAATAGGCTGCAAATGCCACAAACATATTGTCATAAAATAATAGACAAAAAATAATAGACAAAAAATAATAGACAAAAAAAAGAGACAAAAATAAGAGACAAAAAATAAATAGAAAACTGACATAGACTTTTTGTTCACTTGGTATTCCAAGATATAAAGGGTAAATACTTATCAAGCGGATTCAATGGATAATTTGATTATATGTTGTCAATAGAACATCAACATTTGTATGTTAAATTGTATTGTATTAGATTAGTCATATGATGTAAGACTGATATGCTACTTATGATTAGTATCACTTACGTTGATACACTCATGATTATGTTCACACTTTTGGCATCAATTCTGACACTGAATATGTCAGAAGGTGATATAAATTATATCACCAATTGATTTGAAGTACTAATTCATCCTGACATGATGATGGATTGATTGATTCCTAGAAGTTGTTGACAACAATTAGTTTGGCAGCACAAGAAAAATAAATTATAAAGAATCGCCTTTTTTGTCTTTAACAGAATTGAAAAGGAGGGGAGGATCTGAATAGGGTCGTGCATTCTGTTCATTTATTGTTTGATCTATTTTTACCCCTTAAAATATACTAAAGTTACAAAATCGTCATTTTGAATAAAGTATTCTAGCAATAAAGAAATAAACATAACTAAGCTTGGATTGATGCTTGATTAAATCTTTTATTGATATGAAAATTAGAATATCTATCTTGTTGCGTCATAGATTAGTCACCACTTAAGTATGAATTATTAACATTGGCGTTGGTATCCACAAAAACAAATTGATTAGTTCAGTAATAAATTTACATTATAATAACAATTGATTCTAACATAAACATATATCAATGTAGGGGAACGATAATCATGGAATTCATTAAAGCTGAATATGAACTATATATAAACAAGAAGGGCAATTATACATCAATCGATTTCTAGGTTAATGATTTCACACATTGAAAACGTACCTGATGACAAGTCCGGCTAACCATTAGGGAGGAGCTAAATCAACAGTAGATTTAGTTCAGGTCCCATTTGGCAAATCTATAATCTACATTTTAAATACTCATAGTAATAATATTTACATTAAAAAACTATTAATAATAAAAAGATATCATAAGACATATCAATAATTAGTTTAAATTTTTATTTACTAAACATTTTCAGTATATTGTCTGCTCCGCTAAAAGATCATTGAATTTGATAGACTTATTCAGCATTACAACTAACTTTGATTCCGAAATCAAACCTTGTTTAGTTTGTCAGACTTTGATTTTGTCTTTTTAGATGATTTTTTGGTAACTTCTGAATCAGATTTGGAAGATTTATCATCTGACAAATCTTTCTTGGAATCATTTGAAGTGGTTTTTTCAGAATCATTTTCTTCATCATAAGAATGTTTATATTCTTCATCTACCTCACTTGTATATTTTCTATCATACTTTAAGTAATCGTAAGGATTTTTTAAGTTGATGTTATAAATATTTGCTCTCTTTTGAATAGCTTGAGAATACGTGGTGGTTAAGTGTTTTGAACCCATGTTTAATAATTGGTATTAGTTATCTATTATAAAGAATAAAGAAACAGAAAAGAAAAGAAAAGAAATGAGTGTTTGTAAATTATAATGAAATCTACAAATATATATGAATAGAAAAATCTTGTTATGCTTCTAAAACAGCATAACGGTATAATATATACCACTTACCTTAAATGGAATATATTCAATTGGTGAACTACAAAAATTATTACTGCGCATAACCTTTCTCAGTTTATGTTTGAAGCTTTTGGCTTTAATTATAATACATTTAATACTCAAATTGTAACTATATCGTTTATATAAGTCATTATTTAAATAAAAAGTTATGGTGGTTGCAAATAAAGTCAAACCATAAATAGCACGTATTTAAGCGACTCAAGTAAATATCTTCGAAAGATGTTGAACAGTATAAGGTGCAATTTTCATAGATAAATCATAGAATTGGGGTTCAGTCAAGCTGAAAGTAGTCTGAACTTTAAATATACCCTGCCTAGTTGAGTCCCAGTATATATTTATTGTAGATATTGATACAATTCCCAATCTAGATACTTTCTTAATTAAATTTAATCTTTGCTTGTTGTTTGTTTATCATTTTCATCTTCTTCTGGATTTGTGAGAGTCTTATTTCTATTTCTAGTAATATCTCTAATAACTTTATCTTCATTCTTATAACGTAATTTTTGATATTTCAATTTAGAGTCTCCAATGTTTTTGTAGTACTTGACTTTAGCGTCCTTACCGTCGCCATCAACATAAACTTCAAATTTTGACATGTCTGGATTGGCCATTTTTGATAGCAGAATAGTTAGATCTAATAAATTGTTGTTAAGAATGAGGTAAAGAAATGAAATATATAAATAAATCAAAAATGAAATGAATTCCACAAATATATATAATGCAAGAATTCTTGGTATGCTAGTTTAATCTTCTAATGATAAAATATGTTTGGTATGCACGCATACTGTTCTTTCATTTCCAAACTTAAATCGTATCTTTAGATACTATGGATACTACAACTTCAATGATATAGACAGAATGAGTTTATGTATTAACTATGTAGCTTTATTTGATTTCTTTTTATTTTTTTTTAATTTTTTTTGATTTTTGATTTTATAGATTTAATTAAGTATGATAACATTCAAATTGATTAAGTTGTCTTCCAAATCTTTGCAGCATAATGCTTGACGAAGGCAAGAGGATCATCATTTTTACCGTCCTTCGAGATTTCAGCTTCAGATGCAAATGAATTTACTGGTAATACCAAAATATCACTGACCAACTTCGGTATTTTAAGATGATGGAAATCCTTCCAAGTGATCTTTTGGTAAATGGCTGATTGTAAGTAATCATTAAAGTATTTGAGGATAACATCAGTCCAACTGGCACTACCTGTCCAAGCTGAGATTTCCAAGATTTTTTGATTAGAAGATCCAACCAACTTCAATTTTTCATCTTCATTCAAGAGTCTTTGTTTATGCTTTGTATGTTCAATGATAGTTGCAATTATTTCTCTGAGTATTGGATGACCTGGTTTTGCTTGTATAACGAATTGACCAAATTGTAATCTTCTAACTGATTCAGTTCTCCAATTAGCTGAACTTGAATCGGTTTCAATACTTATTATCATACCAATTTCTTCAGGACTAACATTTTCTGGAATCCAATTTGGAACCGGTTGGATTGGATGAGTATCAATATCAGCATAAACACCACCTCTAGCAAATAAGATTAAGTAACGGAAGAAGTCCATTTTAAGGATAACTTCAGGAAGCGCTTCATAAGTGGAAATAATTTCCGGTACTTCACGATAAAGATATTTAATCATAGTATGAGCGGTATCATCATTAAATAATTCATGAACGAAACCAGGATTTTTCCAAGCCCATTGTTTTTGACCTTCCAAGTAGATTTCTTCGAATCTTTCATCATTCAAACCATGTTTCCACAGTTGCCAAATGTAAGCGGGGAATTTAACCGTTGGATCATATGGGTAAATGTAGACTAATTTTTCTCTAATTGAAGCATTGGTGGGTGGTTTTTTCAATAATTTGATTTCTTGTAAGAGAATTTCATTTTGCTTAGTTAATTTAGTCAATAGTTGTTCTTGGTTTTGAAATATCTTTCTATTGACCTTTTCTAATTTATTGAGAAATTCATCTTGTTTTTCATTTTCACTATAAACCAATTTCGATAATCCTAATATATTATCATTAGGGATATTTTGTAAAACCTCTTGTAGATTCTTCCCACTATGTTTTGAAGTTGTTATCTTGGCCACCAACAATATAAGTGTTATGATTATTATTGATATGACGATAGGTCTCTTTCGATTCACAAAGTAGTTAACCATTATGAGAAAGATGATGATGCAGTTATATAATTGTTATGAACAAAGTAGTTGACCGGGGAAATAGATGAAAAGGAAGTGTAAGCTATGTTATATAAGCAGTATATCTTGATTATCGTGGTTAATGATGCTGAAGATGAATTGAAATTTACAATTTGATATGAAATGAAACTGAAAATCGATGCAAGTAAGAAAGTTATAAATGAACTAAAAGGGCTGATTGGAGTATCAACGTGATAAATAAATATTAAAAGAACGAATAGGACTCGAAGGATAAAGGTGATATTGTCTATAAAACAAGAAAGTATTGAATAAAGGTTTTCTCGTTTGAAACAGGTCAATCGAGAATGTTGATGATGGAAGGAAAAATGCAACACTTAACCAACAAACTAATAAATAAATACAACCAGATATTAAATAGTGATAGCTAGGATGGTACTATACAGATCAACACTAACAGGTTGGCGAATTGAACTAGATGAATCGAATGAATCTTAATATGAAAATCCTTGATCTGTGTAATGATAGTCGTTTTTTTTTTTTTCTTTCCTTTCCGTATATATTCATTGTCAACAAAAAGAGTTATTTTTACACACAGAACAAGCTGTTAAGTTTGAGAAGTTATGTCGCAAAATATTATGTCATGTCATTTCCTGCGTACAGGTTTGAGACACAAATGACGACTGAAAATGACATAACAAACAATAAGAAGACGATAATGGATGGTTGTAAACTACTTTTTCATATAGTTGAATCAATTGTCAATGTCTATACCGTTGAAGTTATATGGAGGTGATATCACAGCATCAGTGCCAGAAGAAATCGCATACAGCCTAACTGATGCTTCAAATTTCAGAGAAATCCCTGATACTCAAGAAGCTTTCATAGTGTCAAATGCATCGACTTCCGCTAAATATGAAAAATCTTTAATATTTGATTTATTGGAATATGTCGATAACGAAGATTATAATCAAGCCATTGCCACTCATATAGAAGATCTAGTGGATACTGATGAAAGTGTCTCAAATCATTTTATAGAACAGGTCAAAGATGCTGATGGTCAGCAAGTATACATCAGTTTAATAGAATATAAGAACAAAAGAAGAGATGCCAAGGATGATGATTCACCAACAAATTATATAACTTACGTGAGTTTAATACGAATGAAGAAAGTTGGAACTGATGCTTTGATTACTTTAAATATCCCATTAGCATCTGAAATAGAAATATCAGGATTATTAAATAGTCTTAAACTGAATCAATCAAGTTCAGATCAAACTATAGTTTCATTAAGACAAACTTATGATTGGTTCAATGAGTTGAGTCATACTTATCAAGTGTTAGATGGCAGCTTATTCGGTTAGACTAAATAATATAAGCATGCATATCATCATTATATATTAGGATAGGGATTCTATATATCGGAATATAAAATAGAGCATAATAGACTAATTGTAGAATATTCAGGATGACGGTACTAGCAACTGATTAATCATTGATTTTAGACTGTTGTAATGAATGTTATGGTCGACTTCATTTGTTAAAATATTTAAATCAAAGTTATCCTTGCCTTTGTCCACAAAGATTCGAATTAAAATATCTTTATCAAAAGATAGGTCTGAACTTCTAGACATAGTTGAATTACTCAATAACCGTCGTATCTTTCTTAACCAAATGTATTCATTAGTTCTGACATAGAATACATTCCTGTTATGTTTAACTGTGATCAACTTGAATTGGAAATCGTTAAATCTTCCCTTGGTTTCTTCCAAATGTTGATGAAGCTTGCTAAATATATTTTGAAGAACATTCCTAGATGGCCAATTCAATGGAGATACATACTTTTGAATCATTACTGATTGATGTCCACCAAATCTCCATCCAATAATCCATCTCGTGGTGTTGAACTTTATACTCTCGTTGAATTTGAATGGTATTCCTCTTAACTCGATATATTCATTTAATTCCTCTAAATGACTATGGATACCAACTTGACTTGTAAACCAACAGTTTTCGAATGTTGGGAAAGTATTAGGACTGTTTATTAAGACTGTGCTTTCATCAATTAACTTTCTTATAAATGCTAATTCTCCACCTTGATCATAAATTAACTCACTATCATCTATGGTTAATTCATTTGGTTTGATAGTTTTCTTGAGGCCTTCCTTTTCATTCAATTCTTCTATGTTGGTATAGAATGGTGGATTGCATACTAAGTATTTAACCTTTTTATCTTGACTTATTTCAGGAATTAACTGTTGATTGTTCCCTTTCACCAATTGAACATTATTTTGTAGCTGTATGTTTTCATTTAATATCTTTCCTATATGATTGACTGAAGTTTCATTGATCTCAGTGGCAATATATTTATTCTTAAACTGACTTATCTTGGTGCCAATAATAGGATACACTAAAGAAGAACCAGTCCCAATGTCGATAACGTAATTCGCATCTTGAACAGCTTTATCAATGCAACAAGGTTCGATCAAACACGATTCTAATATCAACAAATATTCCATTCGATTATTAATCCTAGGACATAACTTATCTCTCCTTAGTTTATAATTCAGAATGTTAAAATGATCTTGAATGATAATTTCAGTTATATCAATTTGATTCTTAGTTGTACTAAAATCATATTCATATTCAAAGTCAAGTTGTAACCTCTGGCGAGTGATTTGATTATTGGATCGGATAGGTTTCTTGATTGAATTGGCTTGAAGGCTAGGGTACTTATCTATCAACTTTCTTATGGATATTATAGGTATATCTAATTCATATGAACTTTGATAAGTCATAATTTGAATGCAAAAAGATTTACCACTATATTTCTTGAATTATTTCCACGACTTGTTGCATTTATAAACTATCAACAAACTAATTGAATGAAGCGAAGGAGTGGTAGATTATAATCATGGAAATCAGCTATATCAATGAATTGAGATGACTATAGCACTTTGGTCTATAGATAAAGTCTCTGATATGATTGAATCACCTGATAATCTTCTATTTAAAGTAAGCTTACGAAAGAAGTGGTCTTTACTGAATAATTTTCATTTTGCTGGTGGAAGCAGAGAAAAATCGCATACAAGGAATTATTAGATCTACACATTTACCAAAGTGATATAGAAATTATAACGTTTATTTCAGTCCATACTTAATATACTACAAACTAGCTTAAACATTGAATAATAATCTATCTTGTTTTTTCTTTAATTTTTGTTTCCTCTTATCATTAATGACGATACCAACGCCAAAGTCAAGATTATCATCAAGTTGACCATTGGCTTCTATTGATGATGACGATGTAGGTTGTGATCTACCCCATTCGGTTGGATCTAAAACTTGGACTGGATTAACTCTTGGTATTACCCTTTTTGTTTTCTTTTCTAAAGTAGGGAATTTCTTATCATCATTTAATCTATCTGTTGAATTGTTTCGGGTGGATGAAATGCTGGAAGATGCTGAAACTGGGGTTGATGATGGTGGTGATACAACAGTACTACTATTGCCATTATCTAAATATTTAGGAACATAATTTGGATTAGAGGCAGTATTGATTTTTGGAGCCACAACTGGTTTCTTCTTAAGAACAGTGGTATATCTAATAGGTTGATTAGTGGTATTAACCACTGGTTTACGGGAGAGTTTGGATAAGGCAGGGAATGCGTCGTTAGATGATAAAATGGTATTTGGAGATTGAGAACGACTCTTACCTCCTGATGAGTTAACCCAAGAATTGGCATTGAAGACAGAACCTGAAGCTCCTGCTAATACTGGGAATTGCTCTCTTTCGGGTTGTTGAAAGTTTAACTCATTCTCAACGACGATTAAACTATCATATAATTCCTTTTGACCTTTGAAAAATTCCAGGAATTCTTTGATTAATAATGATAACTCTTCATTGGATTGATGAATAAACACAACTTCCCTGTAGAATGTTAATAACTCTTTAGCATTGATCTTTTTATACTTGAATGATCGATTAAATTCTTCAAATTTGGAAAATTCCTGTTGATTATAATTCAAGTAATGTCTGGCTCTCTCTTCAAATCTCTTCTTCTTGATATCAAGTGATTGATAATCATCTTCTTCTTCGGCATGTTGTTGTTCGAATCTTCTAGGGAATGTACTTAATTGTGATTGATAAGATCTGGTACTATTCGATCCAATTATAACTTTACTATTGGCATTCAAACCTCCATGTTCCTTTAACATATGAGCTGTTAAATCTAAATCTTCTCTAAACACAACGAATCTTTTCTCAATACATGAAGGAACGCTACAAACGTAATGATCTCTTTTAAAATGTTGGTATAATGTATCATAATTTCTATAATAGTCAGCTGTCTTTGGATTATATTGATCACAAATGTAACATCTTTCATGTTTATCTCTGATATGAATGTTCAACTCATCTTCGGAATAGAATCTCTTACCAAAACAATGCTTACATTCTGGATGACCTTTGAAACCAGTTTCATCACCTTCACTCTGATGTCTTTGTAATTGTTTATAAGTATACAAGGGTAATTCCTGAATAAATGCTTTTTTATACTTTGAACAGATCAAACAATAGAATTTGTTATGAGCTTCTTTAACATGATCCATTAAGTCTTTGAATGTTTTGCAATCAGCTTCGTCACATAATGAACAATTAAATTTTAATAAGCCCTCAGTATCATCTTTGACATATGATTGAGTAAACTTGATATTATACTTCTCATTAACCTCACTTAATGAATTTATATTGAAATCGTCGTAAGTCTTGTAAATCTCTTCAGTGATAATAATCCATTCATTCTCACTACGACATATCAAACATTGAGTCTTCTCGTATTGACTTCTCTGTCTGAATGTACATTTATGACAAGTTGTATGATGACAAGGAGTAACTGCGGCATATATTATCTTGTTAGCACAAATGATACATTGCTCCCCTTCTTCTAGTTCTTCTTCATCTTCTTCAACTTTAGAACTGCTGTTATTATTATTCCTTCCCCCTTCTATATTTCTATTTCTCTTGAATCCACCTCTCAGTCTATTATTATTATTATTATTGTACCTACCACCTCGACTCACTCTTGATTTCCCAGGAACGCTCGAACGTGTGGATGATGATGACGATAAAGATGACAGGTTAGCAGAACTGGCTGACATTAGTGTTTTTGCTCTCTATATATATTGAATAAACACAAGGTTAAACTTGATCTGTCTCCACTAATCTCTGTTTGCAGTTGTTGAAGCAAAAATTCTGACATTTTTTTTTTCAATGGTCATTTTTCTCAGCAGGCATACGAAAATAGTAATTGTGTTGATTCACCATTATCTATTATCAATTGATAAGCTACTTCCATATCAACAATATCAATATGTTCAATGTCAGTGCTACTTTGAACGTGTCCAGACTATTATATAATCCAAGTCTATGTTTACCACATATAACAGTGAAGTCATTTGATCAAATATCATTACCGTTCAAGATCGCCAGTCATCCGGATGTAGTAATCAAGGGTGTAGTATTGGATAAGGATAATTGTATCGCAAAGGATCATGATGATAAAGTATGGCCTGCTTATAATGTATGTATTCTTTTTTAGATCATCCGTGTGGGTGCGTTCTGTTGATTGATTTATGATACTAACTCGTGTTATTTTAGGAAACTTGGGATCTATTAAAACAATCATATCCTAAAGAGCATTTATTGATAGTCAGTAACTCAGCTGGTACTAATGATGATAAAGATCATGTTCAAGCTCAAAAGTTAGAGAACGATACTGGGGTCACTGTGTTAAGACATCCTACTAAGAAACCAGGTTGTTTTAATGAAATCGCTGATTATTTTAAACAATTTGATATTCAAAGTCATGAAATCCTCATAGTGGGGGATAGATTGTTTACAGATATGTTGATGGCCAATATGATGGGTTCTTGGGGGTTATGGTTAAGTGAAGGAGTTGAATTATCATCAAAGGCTTTGCCAGTAATGGAAAGACTGTTGTACCATAGATTGGTTACTACCAGGTCTGATGATCCATTTGTACCCCCAAATCCTCTTCAGAAAGAGTGAATAGACTATCTATATAATATACAATCAATATACGAAATAGAGATGACATAATAATTCGACGTTAAAATAAGTATAAACTAAAGTAAATAATTTTAGTTTTGTTAGTAGTTTCGCAACATATAGAAAACTGAAAATGTTGCAAAGCGGTAAAATTTATTTATAATTAATCCTCTTTCCTTCTTTACAGTCAATCAAAGCATTATATCATCAATCAAAGATGGCTGACGATCAACTTCAAGTACATAATGTCTTATTCGACAGTCCACTCCCCACTGATCAACCAATCATCATTGGTGATAACCAAATTGTTGAAAACATTGAAAGTATCTATAATTCCAAGGTGTTTAAGGTTTTATTTCAAGCCTATATGGGTTTATTATTATGTCAATATATCTCTGTTTATGCTTGTGTTCCATTTGATGATATCGACAATAGACCTTCTATTTGCATCATAACTGGGATTTTCATCTTTATCCTGGTAAGTTTTACCTTGTCTAATACTATTTATTTGACATTATACTAACCGCTGATAAGTTTGGAATCAATGCTTGTTTATTACCAACTTGTTCAGCAACCATTCCATCTATTTTCTCCTTCAGATGCATCTTATTTTCAGCCTTTTTAGAATTCATTGGTATAATCCTTAATGTTTTATGTGTGGTATCTACTCTTAATGTTAAAGAAATGTTTCTGTATGAATATGATAGTCAAACTAAATTAACTGAAAAGACTAATGTGACTACATATATTCAAATTATTTCAATATTATGTTTGGTTTTAAGTTGTTTGACGTTTGTGGTGTTATTCTTAAATGCAGTTGTTACTGCTCAATCGTTAAAGAATTTGGTCAATAGAATCGATAGAAGAGAAAAGTATCAAGAAAAGCAAATTCAAAGGCAATTCTCTTATCCTCGTCATGGTCGGTTATACAACTACTGATGTTCAAAAAAAATTAGATTAATTAATATAAATATATTTATTAGTACAACATTATTTAAAATTTAATAATTTGTCACGTTAATGAACAAAGATAAAGTAAATAGAAAAGAATTAAAAGTAAGCCATCCATAACGTATCAGCGGCAGCCAAATTACGAGGATTGACAGCTTGAGAGATAAGTTCTAACACATTTTGAGTAGCCACACTTGGGCCTGAAGAAATACGACCAATAGATATAACCTTCTTGATAATAAATTCAACATTGATTCTAACGATTTCGCGTAATTGTTTATCTTGAGGAATTGGTCTTGGAGGTTCTTGTTGTGCACACCATGAAATAACTTCATCACGAACAAACAAGGTTAAGAATTGTTCTAAATCAGATTCTGGTTCAGCTAATGCTCTAGCAATACATAATATATATACTGCAAGAACACCTTCTAAACTTGTTTCACCGATTAATTTTTGAATATTAGGAGTCAAACGGAATGGAACCATTTCAGCATTGTAGAATAATGGAGTTGGTCTTCCTTGTTGATTATCCATCATTAATGCACTCTTACTAGCAATCTTACATGGTAACATATCAGAAGTCCAGACATTACCTGATCCTTTATTAATATGGATCTTTTGTGGTTGTCTAGCATTAACACACATCATATAGGTAGTGAAGATAAATGAAGCGTATTGCGAAGTGAATTGTTTACGGAATAACCAGAAATCTTCAAATTGTGGATAAAGCTCGATGAAATAATTCTTCATAACAGTTGATGGAACTAATAATGATTGAATGGCACTAAGAATTTCAACTCTGATACTCATAATATCAGGTTTTGGTAAACGTGGATCAAAAGCAGCTCTTAATTTTTCAATAGTATAAATGAATGGTTCATCACGGCTCTTTCCACTACGACGACAGTAATCTTCATAAACCTTTTGCATTGTAACATCTCTTGGATCATCGTTAATAATACGAATATGTGGTGATAATGGAACTGCAATTGGTAATGTAAATTGAATATTTCTACGACGTGTTTCAACCTTTCTAGAAATAGTATCATTGAAAATTCTGAATAATTGGAAAAGACTTTCTTCACGACGACAATGACGAGCTGCAGGGAATTGAACAGCAAAAGTATGTAAACTACCATCATGGCCACGGATTCTTAATCTCTTATAACAAGCATTAGTACCTCTTGCTAAATCAATTGTTGGTAAGAACCTTTCAATCTTAATAAAGTGACTGTTGGTATCCTTATTTAACAAATATTGACCAGGAACTTCGATTTCTTCAAACTTTTGGTGATGGAATTCACTTAAATGAGGACATAAGTTTTCGAGATTGACTTCAGAGAATCTTCTATCAAGTTTATCTTCAAGACGGTCTCTCCATTTTCTTAATTTAATAATGTAAGTTTCTAAGTTAGGCTTTCCAATAACAAGATCCTTTTCAAATTCAGCACGTATCTGTTTTGGTAAAACAGTTTCAGCAAATCGAGTAATATTAGCTTCAGTGACTGGAGGAAGTTTGGCATCATCTCTTGGATTACCAAGACGATTTAAGTATTGAACACCATCATTAAGAAGGGCGACACCAAGTCTATAAGCATCTTCATCGGCAGTACATTTGAATCTTTGATTGATTTGGTCCACTAAAGATTCTAATGAAAGTGCCAAAAGTGGATAAGCAGTTTTCAATATACCCATTATTTCTTCCACGTGCTCTAACGCTTGAGTTATAGCTACAGGAATAGAGTTCCTTGATTGAGGTGAACTTTGTGGTGGGGCTCCAGTTTGGGCAGTAGTCGTGTGATCAGTAGAATTAGCACCATTTTCCAGAGAAGCATTTCCATTAGGAGATTGTGATGATGCCACATTATCTCCATCTTTAGTGTCAGTCACGTTAGATGTATTAGTTGCATTCGTTCCGTTCTCAGAGCCATTGGTTTGATTGCCATTGGCATCGGTGGTTTGGGTCTCTGAACCTTCAGTTTTAGGTGGTGCTGGAGCTTGAGCATTTGCTTGTTGTTGACGTACAGCTTCACCTTGACGTTGTTTAGCAGCAAAATCTTCTTTAGTTGTGCGAAGTTGGAAATGTAAAGCTTGAGGATAACTCTTAGCAATACGTACTAAGACTTGTCTAGCCAATTTTGCTTCTTTGTGAGATAGAGAAGTTAACAATTGAGGAATAAATGTAATCCAATACCAGACAGGGACTTCACCTCTGAAATTCTCAAACGCTTGTGCTAAAGTTCCTGATGCATCATCTAGACTGATAAGCCAAAGAATTCTTGCTAATAATTTTCTCGTTTTACCATTCTTATAAAGACCAGCAGCCAGTAAGTAACAAGTTACCGCATTGTTGGCATATACCATATCATTAGGATTTTCCTTAAAACGACGATCGTTAAACATACCCCATTCAGCCCATGCTTTAGGTAAATTAAGATCAATTTGAACGGAAGTGGCAAATGCTTTATTGGCTTCGTCTTTCTGGTTCAACTTGTTTAGGAACATACCTTTCAAAGTGAAGAACTCAGCCTTTTGTTGAGTAGCAAAATAAACCAAGTTTGTACTGCTGATGACATCCAAACCTGTATTCAATTCATTAGGATTTTGGTAGTGGCATTTAACTTGCTCTTTCAACTTCAAGAATGCTTCTTGAATTTCAATATTTGGCAATTGATAAATTCTGGTAAGCTCCTTAATACAAACATCAGCCATGTTATGCTTTCTAGCAACATGTGCAAATCTATTAATGACCCAAGCGATTTCATGATAACCTCTATAAGCATATGAATTGGCATTTCCACCAGAATTAGTTTGTTGAATCAATGGCAAGTAAACACTGTTAATGACCTGGAATGCATGTTGTCTCCAAACGACGAGATCGTTCCAAAGATTAATATCATCCCAGATGTTTGGAAGTCTTTCTCTCCAAACTTGTAAGACTCTCTTTAATTCTTGAGACTTAACATCCAAGTTTTGAGCGTTGGTGGTTTGAAGACTAGCGTAAACTTGACTTGCTTCCATAAACTCGACATACTGTTGGAATGTATGTAATAATGGAATATGTGCATTGTTAAAACGTTGAGGTAATCCATGCCATTTTCTTAAAGCTAATTGAATACCTTCATCACATAACCTTGAAAGATCTTGTAAAGTTTCCTTCTCTTTAGCGAATCCTTGTAAGCAAAGGAAAGTTTCGAAAACTTGACGACGTGGAGTAGGAACATCCATTACATTCTTCACGGTTTGATCAATTGTTTCTCTATCGTTAAACCAGTCAGCGACTCTCCATCCACATTCCAATAATAAATCTGAAAAACCTTCATGTCTAGCTAAATCAGTAAGGATATCCCAATGTTGTAACTTTTCAGCACACAAAATCCAATGATCTTCCCATAAAGCATATTCTGATTCACCGTAAGGTAATGCTCCACTTCTAGCCTTAATTTGAGCAGTCTCGTAAAGTTGCTGAGCCTTATCCCATAATCCAATCTGTTCGTAAGAGAGAGCACTGATAGTTTCCGAATATTTTGCTCTTCTTCTCCACAAACCGTAGAACATATCGTCCTCCTTTAAGGTTGCATATAATTTAGCAAGGGCATCTTGTGTTACTTCCCTAACTTCAGCATTACCAATAGCGGATTGTTCTTCAATATTCTCCAAGATATTAATTCCTTGAGACCATCCATTGAAATTAGTAGCTAAACACTCAACTGCAAATGGTGGTAATTGTAAACCATCACATCTTGCAATACCTTCGAGCAATGAAACGATAACATTGGGTCTACTATCAACTTGACGTGTATGGTAGTCTTTTGAAAGCAAAATGACCAAGTATCTCGTAAAGTCGAGATATTCTGATCTTGGAATTGAGGTAAACGCAATAGGGAATAAATTGGACCATGCTCTATGAATAGCATCACTGCTTTGATAGAATAAGTCAATCAATGGCTCGAGAATTGCACCGGCCCTTAAATCACTAACCTTGGCCAAGAACTCATTATGTTTCTTCAAAAGTTCATCAACAGATGCATTCTCAGTGTCAACCTCCATATTTGAATCAGATTTTGGTAAGCTCAATATGCTAACTTGTGGTAATTTGTTTTCAGAATCAACCAATTCAATTTTGGTATCGAAATCAAAAGAACCATAAAGCAACTGTAAGGCTTGATTCAACCATGGGTAATCGGCTAAGAATTCCCAATTTTGTTCTCTGATGATATAATACAATCTCTTGCTTATATCTTTTTCTAAACTATTATTCAAAATAGACATCAATTTACGTCTGATAGACACATCAGCGGATCTAGTACCGACTAGGAATGGCTGTTCCATACGTACAGTAAGCTCTGTGCAACTGAACGTGTCATCTTCGAAAATATCAACAATAATTTGATAGAATTCCTTAGATAATGTTGGTTCTCCACGAATTTCGAATACCATCATCTTTGACAAAATAGCAGCCTTTTCTTTTGTAGTTGGGAAAAGATCAGTTCTTGAAAAGACCCATGTCTTTACCATTTTAATTATCTTTTCTAAAGTATCCTTATCTAGTGATCTCTCAATTAATTGAGCCAATAAGGATAAGAAAATACGTCTTTGGTCAGCCAAGTTGGATATTCTCATAGACGAAAGATTCAAAATCTTTTCTAAGAGTCTTGTTGTCATTTTAGCTTCATATTCAGAATTAGCACTATCTTTCGATGATGATTGTGAACCTTGATGTGTGATTGTAATATGGTCTTTACATAACTTACTGAATGTTCTCATAATCAGTGGTAAAAGTGAGTCAAGTATAGCTGGGCGATAATTAGCTAAAGTCCAAGATAATGTGACACCAGCAGCAACCGATGGCATATCTCCTAAATCTTCGGCAACAGTAGATGATAACAAAGAAATGAACTCTTTGACATCTTCATCTTCGTCGTCATCTTCATCGCTATCTTTCTGTTCGTTGATTGCTTGAAGAATAAGCTTAAGAACTCTTTGAAGAACCTCTTGAATATCATGGTTATCAGATTTAATACATTTTTCAAGCAATTTATGGAGGTATGCTAAATTAGAAATAATCCACTCAGATTTTTTCCATTCCAAAACAACACCTAAAACCTCTAATGCGTTCAAGCAGTAACCTAAGAGATTGGAAGAATTCAAGTCATTTGAAAGAACAAATTTCTCAAAGAAAGTTAATTTGACAGACACTTCAGCCCAGTGATCTGGACTTAATAAATCATATAAAATTCCTAGAGCCTTTTGACCAAGTTCACTTTCAGAAGCTCTTTGCGGACTAATACAGACGTATCTAATCAAAAATGTAACACATGCTTCTCTTTGACCGAATGGAATAGAATAATTAGGCGAGGTAGTAAAATCATCAGCTCTGACTTCTTCAATTGGTTCATCTTGATCTTTCTTCTCAAGCTTGGCTCTAGATTCCCATTTCAAGATTAACTCGGCTAATTCAATGGCCAAAACTTGATTCTCAATAGCCGGATTAGCCAAAATAGTAAGTTTACCCATAGCAGTAATAATATTTGAAATGAAATGTTCTCTTGCAACAAAGAAAAGATCTGGATGTTGAACAATAAATTGATAAACATTTAAAACTTGGGTCACATTAAAACCATCTTCAGAAATAATACGACGTGGCCATTTCAACCAACTATCAGGAGACTCGACATCAATCATTCTTTCTGACATCACTGGAGCAAGTATATCCAATGCTTGTTTCACCAAATGTCTTGAATCCGCTTGGTGGGTACGAAGAAGTGCAACGAAAACTTGTGTTGCAAGCTTAGCTGGGATTTCATATGAAGAAATAAAGTAAGACGTAGTTACATATGCAACTTGCTTTGTTATATTGTCTTCTAACTTAATGTAATTCCAACTGAATTTGATAATATCCTTCTTCAAATCACCGATGAAGTTGGGAGCAATCTTCAAAAGTAAAGCAGTCAATTCTAATAAAGCATAACGGTAGCTGTCTAAAATACCCGAAGTATGGCCAGTAATTATGTCATTGGTAGACTTCCAAATATTATTACAAATCTTTTCCAACCATGCTGGAGAGCTAGTGAAAAACTCATCAACTTTACCTTTTGTTTTAAATTCAAAGATCAAAATTGAATTGAATACTTTTCTGATGAAGAAAATCTTAGACTTGAGATTAGATGATGAGTCACTGATAAAATCAATACATTTATTCAAATACTTCTCTCTGTATTCGATATCGGATGAACTTACAATCTTTGTGAAAATGTAGTCTTCTAACTGGTTTGGAATCTTGAGTTTCAATTGACTGTGACGTTCAACTATCACGAATAACAAATCAATCTCAGTTGGGTTTCTCTCCAAGTAGTTGATTAAAATCACTTGTAATTTATCAATAGCTTGATCAGCTTGGAATAGAGCTGGCGAAACTAATGGAACATTATTTCTGATTTTTGAGATATTCTCTACCAACTTAGATACATTTGACAAGAAATCTTTTTGTTTGTCAAACCAATCGTGATCATATTTGGTAATGGCCTCAAGAAGATCAACTAAATTGGCAAACTTTACCACTTTAGTTTCTTCGACAGTTTCATTCTGAACGTCATCAAGAATTGATTGTATCTTTTCTTTGGCAATATCCCTTATCTTGTCACATCCTTCCATACCAGCTATAGAAGCAAGAGTATTACCCAACTTTCTATTTTTGAAATTCGTGATATAATACTCAATACAATTTTCAGCAAATCTATTCAAAAATTTAGCAACTGGAACTCTAAATGGTGAGTTCTGATGACGATCTAAGTGACCTTCAAGATATTGTAAAGTATTGATGATTTCTTCCATAAAGGTATAAGCCTTAGGAGGTAAAAGATGGAATATGTTTAAGATGGCTAATACGATCTGAACGGTGTGATTATTTTCTAAATCTAATCCAGCTATTCGTCTCAAGGTGTTAATTTGGGCCCAAGCCATTAAATGATCTAATAACTTACGACCGATTTCAACTCTGAAGTATGAGATTAACAATTCTAACAATCTGGCTAATGCTTCAAGACCTGACACAGTCAATTTCTTATGGTCTGACAAATTCATAAGCATTGGACGAAGACCATTTTGTAATAATTCTTTTGGAAGTTTAGCATTTTCTTGTAAACTAGATTGCAAACCCAAATGAGCAGCATTGATGATTTCAGTTGATTTGTTACAAAGAGCTTTGAAGAATACACCTAAAATACGAATACGGTATTCAGCTAATGGACCTAATGCAAAATCAGGTTTTGTTAAAGCCAAAGAAAGTAATTTAATGCAAACAACACGAAGTTCAATCAATTGTTTAGAAGTTCTAAACTCATTTAATCTGTGAACATTGGCTAATGATTCATCTTCAGCATCGACTAAAGCCAATGCTTCCAATAATAATCTATTAAGTTCTTCGTTGAATGTTAAGAAAGTATCTGGAATATCCAAACAGAAAGTAATAGCATCAATATTACCAATTTGCATTGGGAAGGGTAAGGCTCTTAATGGTTTACCAAAAATAGGAGTCAATAATAAATGCTTGCATGGACCCATGATGATAGCTATTGGTACATTGGTTGTTTCAGAAAGCACCTTCAATGCTGATTGTGAAACTTCACGAACTAATGGATTTGAACTTGCTAAATCATATACCAAAGCGCCAACCACAGTTTGGAATGGTTTTTCCAAAACTTCATCCTTACTTAATCCTGAATTACATTCTTTAAGTAATTTTAATACCAATGTCTTGGCCGAATCACGTACTTCGAATGGTGCTGTTTCTGGAGTATCTCTTAAGATAAAGAAAATCGAACGAACTAATTCAAATTGACGTTTGAAAAACCATTTAGAGGAGATTCCAAGATCTTCAAACATTGTTTTAAGACCCAAAATACCACCCAATTTGGAGTAGTAGTATTCATTATAACAGCAATGAGTGAACTTATAGAACATAGATCTGAACACTGGAGAATTTAAAGCATTTTCTTCTGAACCGAATAAAGTCACAGTAGTGGTGTAAACGTTCTTGATAGCTTCGATACCTTTATTTCTAACATCTTTATCCCAGAAACTTAATGCATAATTTAAAGCTGAAAGAAATGCAGTTTCACTGATATAAGCTTTACCTTCATTATCATTAACAGAAAATGGACGTTCTTTCTTAATCTTGTCTACTACAGAAGTTCCAAGATAAAGTAATGTAAAATGAGTAGTTAATCCATCTATTAATGCACTTGCTTCTTCTTTTACTTCTGGAATAGAAATGGAAAAGAATAAAATTTCCAATAAACGAGTGAATAATAATTGTTGTCTATCCAATTTGGCAACATCCGCTACGCCAGTTTCCTCTAATTCGACAGTTTCCAGTATCTTTTCTTGTTTCAACATATCAACACTTTCAGACACGAATTTAGAATAGCCTTCTGGAATTGGGGTAGTATCAATGAACAATTTTAAAATACTGGTTAAGTATTTGAAAGCACTAATACGATAATGAACCTTTAATCTTTGATCTTCCAAAAGTTTAATAGCAGATTGAACACCTGGAGTTATCGAAATTGGAACTTTACCATTCAAACCATATACCAGGAATAATGCTTTTATTTCTTGATCTAATTCTGATTGAGTTATTAAGTTTTTACAAGGTTTGAAATGCTTATGGTTTCTACCACCTAATTTACCCAATATACGAATTGCAGTATGAGAATGTTGATGATGATAAGGAACCGGTTCTAAATGTTTCCATAAAGCAGCCATAATTTCGTCAATGACTGGTTCAATCATAGGATCAAAATATTCAGCAGTTAAGTTATCCACACACAATTCAAAAGTACGTAAACCTTGTGTTATCAATTCTTGTGATCCATTAAGGGCATAAACTAATGGACGAGTCAAGTAGTTAAGATGAGGAACTAATACGGACAATCTAACTGGGACAGTTAAACATAATTCGACATAAATATCACGTTCATAAGGACGACGAGCATTAGCAATCATCTTATTAAGATTTTCCAATAATACTGGTAAAATAGGCATGATTTCCTTATATAAGTTTTCAAATCTTCCTCCACTGATACTTCTGAATAATATTCTAACCAAATAAGAATATACTATTGGTTCTTCAGCTTTAGTAGATAATTTTAATGATTCTAAAATCAAATGATTTAAATGTGGTAGTATGACACTTTCATTGGCGGCGGGGAATAGATGAACTGACATGAAACATAATTTGAATAATCTGATTAAAATGTTGGATTTAACCAATTCAACTTTACCTAATTGATCCAAATTATTCTTTAAAAATATGATTAAGATACTTGAGAAATTAGCTGATGTGACTTCACTAGCTAAGAAGAATTGAGGCAAATGAAGTAAAGTAGCATTTTCCAACATTGATTCAAACATGAACGGTAATTCTGAACTTACAATTTCATTAAATGATGCTGGATCAATATGAATGAAAATAGTAGCAAAGATTTCCATCAAATCTTTTTCTTCTTTTGATGAAGTGATTGGTAAGTTTGGACCGCCTGTTGAGAAATCAAATGCTTTGGCTGGGGCTATACTTGGTTTTACTTTTGAAACTGAAAAGAATCTTAAACAACTTATACCACCTCTGAACAATGCACGTAAGACATTCACTTCCTCATATGAAATCAATTTAGCGGAGTCATTCCATTTATCATAATTGACTTGTTGACCTGGATTCTTAGGATCATTTTGAGTAGGTTGAGGTGGAACTGGTGGATTACAGTTTTTAAGACCAAAAATCATTGATTTTAAGAATGTCATTAAAGTTCTGAATAAATAACGAGCGTCTTTTAAAAGATCTGAATTGCTTGAAATTGGAGATGTGGCAATTGGAGAGAAAGATTCGATATTGAATAAGTCAAGGAATATGGCTTCTTCGTCATCTTCATCTTTAGTTTCAGTTTTATGCTTTTCTTCGACATCAGATTTCTCTGTTTTTCCATTCTCCTTGGTCTCTTCTTCTTCTTCTTCTTCTTTGGGTTTTGTTTCTGTTTCATCTTCATCAAGCATTTCCACATCTTCTGGAAGTTCCTTTATCTTAACATCATCATCATCATTTTCATCAGTACTGGTAGCTGGTGTCATTACTGGTTCTTCGGATTCATCATGACTATCTTTGTCGTTATCGTTACTATTATTGCTATCATTATCGATTCTTTTCGAGGTATATCTTTCTATAGCCTTTTTGGACTCAGCTTCCTTTTGCCCTCTATTCTTTTCAAATTCATTAAATTTATTAATGATATAATTATATTTTCTATTCAAGCTTTCGAAACGTTTGGCATAAGAATCAATAATCAACATAAACAATTGTCTTCCTTCCAATTTATTAGGTAATTTCATAATTCTTTCAACTAAATTAAGTAACAATTTAGCACTCATGATTTGAACTGTCAAAGCTAACGAATCATCTTTTAAAAGATCACAATAAATCTTCACGGTTGACCAGATTTGTTTTGGTGTAAGTTCATTACGAACATTATGAATAAAATCAGCCACGGTAGAATAAGCTAATGGTCTTAAAGTTTCAAATGATGTTAATCCTTCACCGATTAAGATCTTTTCATCGAATAATAATTCTATCTTAGGTATGAATTGAGTTCTGAATGGAGTTGATAAAATATGTCTGGTAGCATGTAATAATTCTTTTCTTGCGACTGATAATTCAGCAGGACAATCTTGTAATAAACGAAGGATTACATCCGGTACCACTTGTGATCTTTCTGATGATAAATGTTGATTGGCATATCCTCTGATAAACACGTAAGCTAAGAATGAAGCTGCTTTAACTTGACCTAAGATAAAATCACTATAAGCTTGTCTATTTTTAATCTTTGGAGAAATTGATGCGGTGACTTTTCCTTCTTTAGAGGCTTCTTCTCTGAATAATCGTTGTTCTTCAACTTCCAATACTAATATATTTATGATTTTTGGTAAGAATTCTGGTAATGAAGTTTGTACTAACGTCTTATAGGATGAATATAATGAAACCATAGTAATAGGACATTCTGCTAATGTCTTGAAGGAAAACATAGCCTTATTTAAAGTCTTGGTTGATGATTCTTCCACAATCAAGGGTGACATCTCTTTATCTGATTCCTGGGATGATGCAGTTATGGAAGAAGACGTGTCGTTATTAAAGATTTCTGATACAGTCTTAGGCATATTTTCATAAATTTGACTAATGACTTCAACAAAGGGTTGAACTTTTTCACTTAATTTGGCTTTATAGGATTTATGTAAACTAGTAATAACTTTCATACATAATACCCCATTATCTTCATTTTCATCTACTAATATTTTAGTTAAAGCATCTAATATTTGTTCTGAAAATGGTTCAAAAGTTTCATTCATGATTGATCTATGAATGATTTCCAAGATACAATTCCTTAACTTATGTTCTGGTGAAGTACTAATGAATGAAATAGGAACATCTTCAAGATTCTTGATGAAAATAGGCACTAAATTCTTTAAGAAATATTCATATTCAGCTGCACCATTAAAGGTTTCAATCATATCTAATAACTCTGACAATATAGAATGGGCTGTCCTATAGTCAGCACTATCATTGAGTCGTGACACAAACACGTCAAGTTGCGCAGTGTACGACATGTCTGCTCTCTTTCAATGGATTACAATGATAGTTAGATATATATATATATATTGGTGATAATTATATGATGTTAAACGTAAATGCTGCCTAATTGTTTACTTTATCTTGTTGAAAAAAAATTCTATACCAGAGGGAAAAAAGTGGGAATTGATTTTGAACAATTACTGAAAAAGTCACGCGTAAGTCACGCCATTTGCGCGTGATCAAATTTTAATCAATTTTCTTTTAGCAACCAAATGGGTACGGGGTAATCAGTTAGAAATAGGGTTGGGTGGGTGTTACAGGTAATTTTCTTAGAACATATACTTATAATTATCTTGAAATCACCTTATATGATTAAATAAAAGTATATAACAACTAAATATCAAACTAGTTACTAACAAAAATAGAGTACAAACTTCACATTACTTAAACTTTGACTGAAAAATTAGCGGAATTCATTTTTTGATTCTCAATTCTTTTTAAATCTATAACATCTTTGAAACAAACATAAAAACAATGAATATTGACCACAATAATGAACGCAAACGCTGTCCAAGTCATAGCTTCAGCTCTTAAACCTCTATTAGCCACAACCATATCCATCGAAGCATCATTAACCATTATGGTTGAAGTATTGACCGCTTCCATTTGTAACATTGATCCTAATCCCCATAAAAGAGTTGTGCCTGACGCTAATACACAGTTGAATTTTTTAACATTCGATTTGAATGGAATATATGGGATAGAAGTATAACAGATAGTGAGTAGGAGGACTAGAGTGAGGACAATAGTTGCTTCTAAAACTTTTGGGTGACAGATTTTACTGAAACTTTTAACAATCGAGATTAAATTAAGGTTTAATGATGAGGTGGGGGAGATTGAAATATCATTGAAAGAAGTTAAATTATTAAGTTTATCATAAGTGGTACATGTTAAATTTTGATTAAGATCAATACAAACAGCTAGATAATTAACCTTTAAACTGATGGAATCAAACGTTTGAGTAGAATTAGATATCATAATATCATTCATAACATCTGATGAAGTTTGATTGAATTGAAATTGAGCTAAATAAATCTTCAGATATTGATTGGTATTATCTAAACATCCAATGAGGAGAAATCCAAGCAAGACAATAGCTATGAATAATAACACCAACAGTAAAACTTTGGGTAATCTCTTAAATAAAAATGCAAACATCGTAATATGTGATAAGTGTGCTACGAAGAAAAGACAAAAACAAAATAAATAAAAATTTATTCGGGAATATTAGATTATATATATATATAGATTATAAATTCTAATTAGAAGCACAGGTAATAGGGTATAGGTATTAAGGAGACATCCAATTGAAAGTTTTAAAATAAATTAATTTTATTTTAGCAGCCATAATAAATAGAAGATTTGCGAGTAACAACGAAAAAAATGCAACAAACGAGTTTCAGAACAGTAACAGATAAGTAGTAATATAGCGAATTGCATGAAATGAAATATAAAACCCCAATAAAAAATTCAAACTTGTGTATGTGTGTGTATGTTTAAAAGAAGATTAACCTGATTAAATAAAACAATGACGCCAATGAAACTAAGATGATGGTTAAAGGAATATAAATAGTTAATACTTCAAATGTACCTCTTAATTGTAATTTCCCAACCACGGTTTTTTCATTTTTATTAGTTGGATCAGTAAACAGACCGGTTTTATAGAATTTATCCATTAATTCATCCTTCTCATACCAAATCTTTAACATCCAATCTTCAAAAGCTTGTAATTCCTTTTCAGTTAAATCATCGACATCAACTGATAAATCTCCAAGAGGGATATCCTTTAAATTCCAACTCTTAATATAATGATAAATTATTGGTGGTCCATTTCCCTTTATAAAATGATTCTTTAAGGAGAATTTATCTTCACCAATTTCACCTGCTGCCAAATCTCCACATCCAGTAGTAATATCATACAAGACTTCAACGGATTCATGTAATTTACGTAATACTAATAATAAACCTCTAACTCTAGGTAATAATATATGTTTTAAAGGTGGTAAATTCTTAAATTGAGTATATTCTAATGATTTCTTTTTAGTTCTTATAGATGGAACTGTACCTTCTGGGAAAATGATTAAATAATAAGGTAAGATAGTTTTTGGTTTACCAAGTTGTTGCAATTGTTTATTAGTTCCCATAGCATCTGAATCAATCAAATCTAATTGTTTAGAAATGATAACTTTATCAGTTTCCCATTTTCTTGATAAGAATAAGAAATTATAATTCTTCATACCATAACCTAACACGGGAATATTTGACATATCTTTTAATACAATAAAGATATTTTGAGATAAATTTGAAGTATAACCCAAGAACCAAAGATATAACCAATCAGTATAAACCTGATGATTTGAAATGACGATTGAATTAGGGGATAATTTGGAATGAATATTATGTTGATCATCAACGGTGAATACTGTTGATGGAGATGAAGAACTAGAAACTAATTTGGAGGTATCATAAGTGATTGAAATATCATTTGCATGGATCATACTAACTAAGAAAGTCATCAATCTAAGGAAATGAAGTTTCGAAGTATTTATAAAGTATTGTTTATAGATATAATTGGCATCAAATAAGAATTTACCGATCAATTGAGTTCCCACAATGATCAAACTACCCGATATGAATAAGAATGCCGCAATGGCAGTTCTCACCACTATGAAGATCCGAAGAAGGAGACTATCCTTTTCAGTAACCACTGATGATGACATTGGATTTGGATTGATGAATTGATGTATGTATGCGTATAAGATGGATCTGATGGAATCAAAGAAAAATAAAACTGTACTGTGATGATTGACGGCAAAACTAGAGATCAATCAATCAATCTATCAATTCAAACTAGTTAACGATCAAATCACACGAGGAATATGATGCGTGAAACTTGATAAAGATATGATTCACAGTATTGTAATCTAATCGATCCGATCAATATAATCTAGATGTTAAAGGATTTTGTTGTTGTGTAAATTTGTATCTATTTATAAATGACCCATCCATCATCGGTGGTAATGGTAATTTTTACTTCTAATTTTAAAAGAGGCGCGCGCGCGTAAAAATTATTTTTTTAAGTTTTTAGTGGCAATTATATTTTTTTAGGGAGTTTTGTCGCCGTAATGAGTTTGGGATAGGGAGGGAGGTAGAGTTGGAAGGAAGGAAGGAGGGAGGTAAAGTTAGTTACCGATGGATACATTTTTAATTTATTTTTGACACACGTAATTAAAAGCTTAAATAGTTCATAATCAGCAATCTAAAGCTTGCTATCGTTAATTCACATGTGACGAGAACATGGTTAGTAGGAATGATATGTTATATTGTCACTGAATGTTAAAGTTAATTAGATGCCGATGGATGCAATGGAAACTAGATCTATAGGATCTTTCTCGCTAGCTATTAGTGACAGCGAGGAAAATCCTTGCGACCTCACGGAATTAATTGACGGAATTAAAGCCCACGCGCTACCAAACTGTCGTAGACAAAGAAAAATTGTATACAGGAAAACAACAATTATAGCTAAAATAGAATTTTGATGTTTAACTGATTTTCAGTACATTCTTTTAAATGATTGCCTTACTTATTTTATATAATTTTTCTTGGTCTACCTCTATCTATCAATGGGACGAGAATTTAACGTTTTCGGAGTACAAATATTTTCTATTATATAGTTAATTAAGATTAACGGATATTGCCTATTTTGATCCTGATTATTAAAGGATATATGCAAGGAGTTTAGACGTATTTTTACATTTTTACATACCTTAGAAGTTAACTTGGAGGTTAAATGGGATAGTCGGCTACATAACTATATAAAATAGAAGATTTGTCAAACTATTTATACTATTCATAAATTCATTCACTTTTGAGTTATCCATACCACTCTCACTCCACCTTTAGCAGTATGAATACTTTTTTTAACCGGGCCGATGACTGTGCATAATAAACATGACTTAACCACCACAGTTAATACCTTACCATGTAAACAACCTTAAATACCACGTTAATAAGCATGAAGTATCCTTGAAAGCATTACTTGAAATGCCTATTTAGTAAGCAAAACCTTAATTAGTAACTCTTTCGATAAATTAATTTTTTGCACTGTAAGGCTCTCTCATATAAGCGGCTAAAATCCCCAATCAGGTAACTCTCAACAAAAGTTACAACCGATGATGTCAAAAGGGAATAGAAAAATTAGCCTAACCTATTTCCATATTTATTCATTTATATGATCCCAAATTTATATAAAACTATTTCTGTGTTTGCTTCCCGTTATTACCTTATTTACTGTATAAGATCTGTTTATACATTATTATACTAACCTTCACAGCCTTAAATGGTTGAATCATTTACTTTATTTTCAACTTTAATTATTATACCATTTATTACTTAGTAATAACACAAAATACAATATATAGTTATGTCTGGCGACAATAACATATCTGAGACGGCTTCATTAGCATCGTCCCTTTCTCATAACGAAGAAGAAATCAGCTCTCAACATCAAGTCAACCCTATACATGATCATCCCTCCATCCATCTGACTGATAATGCTACTGGAGTGCAACCATCAGTATCGGAAATATCAACAGCTAGCCGTATTAAATCAAGACAATCTTCCGTAAAGACAAATAGGGTATCTCTAAAGAATAGAAGAGGATTATTATCAACCATAGTTTTAATTCCAGAATATGAAGATGCCAGAGATTATCCTTTATCAGTTAAATATACTATAGTGGCTATCATTGCTTTTGCTGCCATCACAGGTCCAATGGGTACTTCAATCATGTTACCTGCCATTGATGATATTGTCAAAAACTTAGACACAACCGTATCTATGGTTAATATTTCAGTGGGGATTTATCTTCTATCATTAGGTATTTTCCCCTTATGGTGGTCTGCATTCAGTGAAAGATTTGGAAGAAGAAGTGTTTATCTCGTATCATTTTTAATGTTTTTTGCATTTTCAATCGGTACAGCGTTAGCTCCATCTATCTCAGCTTTAATCGTACTAAGAGTTTTACAAGGTGGATGTTCTGCTTCTGTTCAAGCAGTTGGTGCTGGTACCATTGCTGATTTATTCTCTCCACAAAATAGAGGTAATGCGATGGGTTATTATTATTTAGGTCCATTATGTGGTCCTTTCTTCGCTCCAATCTTAGGTGGGGTTGTAGCTCAAGTATGGGGTTGGAGAGCTACCCAATGGTTATTGGTTATATTCAGTGGTTGTAATTGTGTATTGATTGTATTTTTATTACCAGAAACTTTAAGAAAAAGTGATAATTTAGCTGCTATAAGAGCCATGTTAGATGCAACTAATCCTCATTCAAATGATAAGGAAGAAGAAGAATCTTCTGGAAGTGGTGAAAAAGATGATTCTGATCCTGCTAATTTAACCTTATCAAGTTCCAAAAATCAAGAACCACTTCAAATTCCAAATGAAGTATTGCAAAGAATGGCTACCAATTTATCAAGATTCAGCTCTCGAAGTTCAATCCTTTTAAGCAACTTTCCAAATGACAGGGATGGTGATGATGAAGAGGACGAAATCGTGGTTGATCCTATAATGCCATCACTTTCAAAAGTAGCTACCAATAGATCCACCTATTCTCGTAAAGTAGCTCAAGAATTACTCGATGAAGAATTAAAGAAATCAATATCTCACATAGCATCCCATACCAATAATAATATAGACGGTGATGCCAATGTAAATCCAAATGACCAAAACGCAGTTCCTTCCAAATGGGATGAGTATAAACATAACGCTTATGAAATCTTAATTCGTCCTATGCATTCCATCATTCTTTTGAAACATCCACCAGTAGCATTAGTCATTGTCTATTCATCCTGTTGTTTTGCGGTGGTTTATTTCTTCAACATGACCATTTCATATTGCTATGCTCATGAACCATACAATTTCTCCAGTATCATCATTGGGTTATTATATATCCCCAATTCAATCACTTATATCATAGCTTCCATCATTGGTGGAAAATGGAATGATCATTTATTAGCTAAATATGCTAAATCTCATAATGGAGACTTGGCTCCAGAATCAAGAATAAGTTGGAATATTGTCACGGCTATCATATTATATCCACCTGCTTGTCTTATTTTTGGATGGGCATTGAAGTATGGAGAATTTTGGCTTATCCCATTGATTGGTACGGCTTTATTTGGTTTCGCTTCAATGTTGGTTATTGGTGCAACTGTAACATATTTGGTTGACACTTTACCAGGTAAAGGTGCTACCGGTGTGGCATTAAATAATTTAATTCGTCAAATTTTGGCTGCTACAGCTACATTTGTAGTAGAACCTTTATTAAGAGCCATTGGACCAGGCATTTTATTCACTATTTTGATGGGTATAATGTCCATTGCATCTATATCATTGATCATCTTGAAACGTAAAGGGCCATATTTTAGAGAGCATTATCAATTAGGAAAGTTATATGATAAGCTTTAAAACAGACTATTAATTAAAAGTAACGTGAAGTTAAGATAGAGTATATACATTTATGTTATTTATTATTTGCATTTTTTCATTTAAACTATTTATTTATTTTTAGAAATTCTTATGACTTATAAGAATAAAATATCTTCAAAAATAAAATCAACATTAACCCCAACAACTTTTAATTCATCTAATTGTGGAATTAAAACAGCCAAGAATTCCTTAAATAATTTTAAATCCTTGATTTTATAAATCTTTTTATTAATCTCATTAATCCCAATTGAAATCAATAATGTACCATAAAGATGTTTCTTTATTTGGATACTTAAATTATTAATTTCTTCCACACACCAATTTATCAATCCACTAGAATCAACATTTCCATTTTGATTTTTCTTAAGGATAACACTAATCTTACGATTATAAACCAGTATGGCTCTCTTTATAATAGATATATAGACAACGACCAAATTAGATAAATAATTAACCACATCAATCTTGGTTGAACCTTGAACACCAACAATTAATCTTGATACAGTACTTGACAAATAATTGGACATGGCATTTAAATAGCTTTCAACTCCTTTGTCTAATTGATTGAAGCTTTCAAAGTATATAATTATACTTTCGACTTTATCATCACTTAATTTGGAGATATTATGTTGTAAATCAAACACAAGCGACTTTTGAATTGACTCTTTACGATTCTGTAATTTTATTTTGGTGACATCTATAAGTAACAATTCATCACTGATATCTTTCCCTCGACTATTAGTCACTAATGCAGTTTCAATACTTCTTAATTTACCTTCAATATGAGCAATAAATCCAACTGATTGGGCATATTGATTATGCGCTATTTCCACATCAACATCATCTAAACGACTTTCCAATGATCGTATATCATTAAAGAATTGACCACGATCATTACCATTATTGAAAGTAGTGGCATTATTGTATTTAAGACTACCAGTAACACTATTAAGATCATGGGATCTATTACGAGAATGAACTCGAGCTGAAATATCTTGTAATACCATTTCAGCACTATTTCTATGGGATCCACTTAGTCTCTTTCCTGATTCATCAATACCTTCGTATACACCTGAGTTTCTCAATGAATCACGTAATTGTTTCTTTTCTTCTCTTAAATCAACACTATCAGATGTTGACATACGTCCAGCTGACATTAATCTTTCTTTTTGTAACATTTCATTATTACCTTTGGAATATGCTTCTGTAATTTTAATAAAATGATCATATCTATCAGTTTGATATACAAAACTTAGGGATTTTGATTTAATATTGATACAGTAAACTTTACTATCGTCAGCTTTATGTAATGATGCAGGAGGTTCAATAGCAAATAATTCAACTTTGTTCAAAGGCCAACTTTGAACGGCTTGTAATCTAGATTTATTACTACTATTTCCATTACCTCCATCTTGAGCAGTTCTTTTGGTGGCTATTAACAATACATCATTCAACACGAATAAATGAGTTAAATTGGTAGCTTTCCATGAACCAACATTGACTTCTTGCCATCGTCCACTTTCGGCTAAGACATGTCTTCCTGGTAAAGCTTGGATGAATTTAGAGGCTCCTTCCACATGTTTGAATAATGATTGTAACTCAGTGGCCCATAATTTTTCTAGCACTAATATTGATGATCTATCTTTACGTTTATTTGAGTTGCTGGCTTGAGCTAAATGTCCACCGTTACCGTTATTAGTTGAATTTTGGCTTGTTGATGGTTCTAATTCCAATTCCAATCTTCTTTGAGCTGTTTCATGGAAATATCCAAACACTTCTTCAAGGTCTTTCTTTGAGGTTCTTAATTGTAATAATTCATCTTGGGTTGATTTTAATTCATTCGTTAATAATAAAATGTTCTTTTGATTTTCATTAATGTTCTTTTTAATATCTCTTTCAATCACTTCTCGTTGTTTGGTAAGGACTTGGAAATAATCATAAATCTCAGATGCTGATCCATTGGTTAAATCAGCATACAACTTGCTTTCAATATCTTGAGGATTGTCAACTGATTGATTCCCTTCTGCAGCTTGACTAACGGTTGCTTCCAACGTTGGAACAGGAGGAAGGGTACTTAAATCAAATGGAGCAGCTTGAGAGAATGATTTCCCATGAGCATGAGCTGCTGCTGAAGCATGAATACTCATTCTTCTGCTCTGTTTCCTATTAGTGTTATTTGTTGCATAGGGATTCTTTTCAGGACTTGAACCTTTGCTATTATTACCATTCCCAGACGATTTCACCACAGAGCTATTCTCCACCGCATATGGATTATGAGTGTTTGTATTGGAAGCAGTCGATTGACCAGTCACTTGCCAAGCAGCTCGACTCTTCCTATGATTGATCTTGGTTTCAAACTCCATTTGGTTCAATCTTGCCTACCCTCTTTATGCCAAATCAATTGTTGATCTGTTTGTTATGTGATACTCAATTTTTGTACCAAAACTAAATCTAGAAACAATTTGGCCTAAAACAGAACATAACCAGAAAAAAAAAACATTTAACAGAATAAGCAGAACAAAAAAAACATAAAAGAAAAATAGTGAATTTTAAATATTGAATATCGATTATTCTCTTATTCAATTCCCATAATTCACACATAGAGTAGATCTAATCCATGTCATTGACAAGTACAGAACTAAACTACTTGGTGTGGAGATATCTTCAAGAGGCAGGCTTTGAACTAGCTGCGTTTGCGTTGGAGAAGAATGCTCGTTGTCTGGACTATGAGCGGGACGATAATCTGCAATTAATTTCGAAGATACAACCAGGATGTTTAGTCAATCTAGTACAGAAGGGGATGTTATATTCGTTAGCCGAGGACGAGGCTTCCGAAGAACCTGACAAAAATAACTTATCATTCTTTGGCACTTTATTAAGAGAAGAAATAGAAAATGGAAACATAAATGATGAAGATACAAATGGTGACGAAGATAGTGAAAAGAAACGATTCCTATTGAAGTCAGAAGTACCTATAAATGGGACAAATGAAACTACAACAGAAATGGAAATTGATAGTATAGAGGAAACTAGTACCCAAACATCCAATGAAGAGTTTACCACCAAAATAATAACACCAAGAATAACATATGATGAAAGTTTAGTTTCTCTGTGGCATCCAAGTACAGAAGTATTTGCATATGGTAAAGATAATTCAAGTGCTATTATAAATGCCATCAAAGATGATTCTATAGCCGAGTCTGTTAATTTGGTGCATCCAAACGTATTAAATCTCATAAATGAAATCAACGTAGTTTCTTGGTCTCCTCATGGTAATGTGTTGGTGACAGCTGGAAGTAATGGTGAATTAAGAGCTTGGTCTCCAGATGGAAAGTTAAGAAACATAGCTCATCTATTTAATGATGATATACCTGTTGAAGGTGCTTCTACCCCTAATATAACTGATCTTCTTTGGAGTGAATCAGGTCAATTACTTTTATGTATAGATACTCATGGTCAAGTCAGTATATGGAATGGTAATACATTATCGTTGATCAAACAAATCAATCCTCCTCATATATCAGATAACTCCAATACCCTAATAGCTGCTACTTGGCTTGGGGATGACAAATTCGCCGTTTCTACCATCAAAAATTCAATCAAAATTTATTCTGTCGATATACAACAACAACCAGCAGATATTCAAACAGTTGGCTTCCTTCATGGCCATGAGAATACAATAACGAACTTAAAATTAAATGATCAATCTAAATTATTAGCTTCAAGTTCTGATTTCGATTATCAAATTAAAGTATGGAGTAGAGGTTCATCTCAAGAGGGTCTTGATTTAAATGTTCCTGGTGATAGTATAAAACCCCATAATTCTCCGATAGTTGGATTGGAATGGCTTCAAAACTTAAACAATACTGATAGTGTGCTATTATCAGTGTCAATAGATGGTGTATTAAATATCTGGAATGCTGTATCAGGAGTCAATTTATTAAGTACAGAATTATTCAAGAATAGTGATAACTTTAAAATTTCCGATGAATCAGATGTGAATATCAAACAAGATGCATTAGTATTTACAGTGTCTCTTTCATCAGATCATAAATATCTTGCCTTAGGTGATGATCTAGGAAGAGTCAGTATATGGGATGTATCATCTGAAGCATATACAAGTTCAGGATCAGGACCTAAATCTGTATTAAAATGTTTAGCTGTTTTTGCGGCTAACATACCTAACGATCTTTCTTCAATAGATTCAAAGACAGGTATATGTGATATTCATTGGGACAACAGTTCTGCTAACTTGTCTGTATCTTATCGTGGTGTAAAGAGTGTTATACTTGGTTGGAAAGATTAAAATCCCTCCATGTAGATATGTGTTTAAATATGAAATTTTTATGTTCTCTACACCCTTGTATTATTTATGTATTATAAACTAAAAAATCGTATATTATTTTAATTAAGATTCATACAAACTTCAGATCTACGTAGAAATGACCGGCATTAAATGTGTTTTTTTTGGTTTCTTTTTAAGTACTGGCAGCATCAACGATACTTGCAGTGGCACTAGCGATATCAGCAGCTTTTCTGGCACCACCTGGCATAGTACCAGGGAAAAAGATATCAATATAACAAGTGACTAACGAGATAAGAGCAAAACCAATTCTTAAAGCTGGAGGTTGGGAAGTATCACCTTCCTTTTTGATGACATTAACTGGTTCATTTAAAAATGCTTGGATAGCTAAGAATACAGCAGCCCAAGATAACATTTTGTTTCTCATGAACATAGCTGCCATAGGTAAGGTTTGTGAAATCATACTAGAAGCATCACCACGAGCGGCTGCTGGAGCGTGTCTGAAAGGAACTACTAAGTCTTGTCTAACCTTTGGAGCCATTGTGATTGATATATGAAAGTAGTTGTAAATAACACTATAAAGTTATCTATGTGATTTATTTTCGTTGAATTTTTCAGTTTAAGATTTTTCGGTGGTGATCTTTTTGCGCTCACTCTCTCAACACATACTAATTTTTAATAGATTAGCCTTTACTACATAGTCATGATTGATATGCTTATATATACCACAGTATAACTTATATATTAAGTTATCAATGAATAAATAAACTATATAAAATGCTAATAAATTAAATCCTTTTGACCGTAATAATGACCCACTAACGTTATGATCATATCAAGTGTGTAACTTGTATTATCATCCAATTCTTCCATGGGAACCTTACTGGCTAATTTCAAGGCTTTTTTAGCCAAATCTCGTATTATCGAACATTCACTAGCTTCAAGTTCGTTATCAATTCTTAAGAACGTCATCCAAATCCATTTTGATAAATGTTCATTAGTACTTTTACTTAACCATTTTGTGAAATATATTAATAGCTTAAAGATATTACCTCTATCTATGCTATTAAAGAAACGTTCTATTTGAGGAGGATCATTTTCAAATACGAGCTTCCGACATTGAGCTGCAGTATCAGGTAATAGTGATGTGGTAATTACACTGTTTGCTATTATACCATGATGACGATTGATATCTTGCTTGATCGTGACAAACTTTGATAATAAATCTTTTGACCAATTAGAATCAACTCCAACAGGCTTTTCATCCAACTCTGACTCATGCTTCCTTTTCAAGCCTGATGTACCATTTGTTCGTGGAGCAAAATGAACTAAGTCATCATTCTCAGCTTCCTCTCTTACTGATTTCAAATAATTAGATACCTCTTCGCTGGTTTCCGAATCAATACCTACTCCATTAGATGGAAATGCAGGATACTGACCAAATGTGGGATCTAGATAACTACCAGTGTCATGTTCTTCCTCTCTATGTCCTTGCCGTATATGTGACATCTAATTATAGAGTCATAACTAACACTAAAAAAATGCAATTGTAAATATAAAAATATTCGCGATAATGCAAAAGTACAAACTGTTTGGGGAATACATCTAATTATCAGACGTCAATTGCATAGAATAAAAGTACCAATCAACATAGAAAATGGGAGCAAAGTTGTCTTTAATGGCACCCTCGGCACAGACGGTGGCTATATCGTCTTATGTTGATGTTCTAGAGAATTTTCGATTTGTGGAGATGTTAAACAATTCACGATTCTTAAAGACGATAAAGGCAATCGATTCTAAAACAGGTAATTACGTGGTAATTAAAATCCTCATCAAACCATCAAATGGATATAATCTAAAGTTGGATGATATAGTGGCATTAGAAGCTAGGCA